>NC_050451.1:67432057-67656137 GCF_903995425.1 Onychomys torridus | reverse complement strand
GCCAGCCTGGGCTACATAGTGCATTTCAGGCCAATTTGGGCTATAAAACAAGAAGCCATCTCAAACAAACCCAAACTGAAACCAAAGCCCAGGCGACTCAGCTGGTGGTGTAGAAGAAGGAACAGCTCTGCCGCGCGGTGCAGCCAGCAGATAGCAGCAGGTGTTCTTGTCCTTGCGGCAGATGTTTCTGGGAGAGCTTGTTTCCTGTTTCGTTCACAGACACCTGCACTTTTGCATGTTCTTGCTCAGACCCAGCATTTCTCATTCTAAGTTTTCTTTTTCTTTCTTTTTTTCCGGGGTGTGTGTGTGTGTGTGTGTGTGTGTGTGTGTGTGTGTGTGTGTGCTTAAATCTCCAAACTGGCCTGAAGCCCTTCCTCACACTTCCAGAGAGGGACCAACCTTTTAAGACACATGAGCCATGGTTCAGGGGGACCTGCTTCTCGGAGTTGAGATTTCCATTTTCCTCCACTTGATTACTACAGTTAGACTCTGTTGACGTCTCCATGCGGCAGGCAGCAACTCAGCATCTTTATATTTTATCTCAGGGATGCACACCATTGTTCTAGGAGTTAGCTACTGTACTGACCCCATTTAGCCAGGAGGAGATTGGGTAAACAATTTGTCCAAGGCAGTGTGGTGAGTAAGTAGACAGTGTTCCCTTCAGGTCTTTCAGACTCCAGAGTTCTGTTCTCTTGGCCACTTTGTTTTGCAGCAGAGGGTGAAACTCCTGACTTGCTCAGCCACCCATGTAACATTTGAAAGCAAATCTGTATTCTGTTACCTCTAGCAGTCCCAGCGGCATGACAGGGGCTGGTTCAGGCTCTTGTTGAAGGGGCAGGTCTGCTTTGAAAGTGGATTTGGGGGAATGAAAGACAAAGAAAGATTGTCAGACCGCATAGAGCGTATTCTTAATTTTTTTCTTAATGTGTGTGGACGTTTGCCTGAATATATGTCTGTGTGCCTCACGCATGTAGTGTCTGTGGAGACCAGAAGGAGGTGTTGGGTGCCCTGGGACTGGAATTATACAGTTGTGAGTCATCCTGTGTGTGCTGGGAATGAATCTTAGGTCCCCTGGAAGAGCAGTCAGTGCTCTTAACCACTGAGACAACTCAAGCCATACATTTAGCACATTCTGATTCCATGACTGAATGTTTTTGTTTGTTTGTTTTTTAGTGTTTCAGTAATGCTCCTTGGAATGATAGGAGAATCTTCAAATTTTCTATTTAGAAGCAATTTAACAGTGTATTGCTCAGTTCCTACCTCCAGAAAGACGAGAGAAGTGACCCTGGGGTCTGTTTCCTCCCCCTTTGACGGAGATTGGGAGCTCAGGGCAGATGGACAACTGAGAGGTTTATTGTGGACTAGCTTCAGCCTCCAGTACTCCCAGGACAGGGTGTTGTCTCTCCCCTGGGACCGTGCTCATTACTTCTGACTCATCTAGACCAGGCTAGCTCCAAGGTTTCCTGTGGAGGACATTGGTAGGAGACGTGCCTAGTGATTGTCTCTTGGGACTTTGAGGGTTGGTTTTCAGCAGAGGTGTTGAGAAAGTAACTCAGAAAAGGAATTGCCTACAAGAATCTGCCCTTTGGCCGGGCGATGGTGGCATACGCCTTTAATCCCAGCACTCGGAAGGCAGAGGCAGGCGGATCTCTGTGAGTTCGAGGCCAGCCTGGTCTGCAGAGAGAGTTCCAGGACAGGCACCAAAACTACACAGAAGAACCCTGTGTCGAAAAAACCAAAAGGAAAAAAAAAAAAAAAAAAAAAAAAAGAATCTGTCCTTTGTACATCATTTTCCCCTTTTATGGTGGCTCTTGGCTTATTTTCCAGTCTTTATTGGCTGTGTAGACTGACTTTTGCCCCAGCTCCTCACTGTCTCCGGTGGTCACCATTTTTATGTCCTCATGCAGCTGTGTGCTTGCTCCCTCCTCTGACTATGGATTCTGCATTTGCCGTTAGGTGTCTTTTGTCATGTGCTTTCTAGCATACACCAGGCTAGCCCACTGACCTAAAGAGAACAAGAGATACACGGGGCAGGTCAGACTGCAATTGGCCACACTCAGCCTGCATCAGATTGTGTCTGGCCACAATATAAATAAATGAGGAAAAGGCATGCATGTTCCTGTGAGCCTCATTGTAATAACTGACTGCTAAACCAGAGCATTTCTTCAAATGCACTCCAATGTTCTTTTTCTTGAAGCTGTGAGTCAAAGGATTTCCCAAGCCTTGGTTAGGATCTGCTTTTGAATCTGTATGTTTTCAACTCCAGAAGGCTACCTCTAAGTCTTGAGGGTGAGGGTGGGAGATGTGGCAAGCCTAGAAAGGAAGCATTAGGAGATAAGAACCCTTGTGGGAAAAAAATCGGTTACTGAAGAAATAGGTAGTTGTGAAATGAGCCACTCTATTTGATCTTTAGGTTAGATCTTCTGAGTGTTCAACTCTTAACGGATACACTGGGGCTGTGTGGGCAGGACTTTTAGGATGTGCCAGGAATTTGCACAATCTGAAATGTGAGATGATGGAGGCTCCGTGTGAACCTCAAGTCCAGAGACAACACAGAAGCCATCAAACTCTTTCAGGGGACTGTAGAATATCTGTTTTGACAGACACACATACATACATATGGAAAATACAGAAGACAATGGAGAAAGTGAGAACCATCTAAGATCTCTACCCAAAGATAATTACAATTGGCATTTAGAATTTCCCATTTGGTTTTTTTGGTTTTGTTTTGTTTTTTGAGACAGGGTTTCTCTGTGTAGCCTTGGCTGTCTTGGAACTAGCTCTGTAAACGAAGCTGGCATTGAATTTAGGGATCCACCTGCCTCTGCCTCCCGAGTGCTGGGATTAAAGGTAAATGCCACCATGTCCAGCTTCACCTTGTTTTCTTACTAGGGACCTACGACAGTTTGTATCTCACTTTTCCTTTGTACTTATTCTTTGAGATTCTGCTGATAAAGCAAACAAACAAAACAAACAAACAAAACAAAACCCCAAACTAAAACCAACAAGAACAAAAAACCATTTTTCTGCTTTGTATGCTTTGAGTATCTAACTGAAGCAGCGGGAAGAGGAAGAGAGGCCTAGGGGCTAAGCCATGGTGTGTGTGTGGTGGAGGGTTGTCAGTCATGGAAGCTGATTCACTCAACTCGAGCGGGCCCTGGGCTTTGCCCAGCAATTTGACTGTAGCTTTTCTTCTCCCTCTTCAATTTCTGCAGATCTCCTTAGTGTTGCACATAATCTAAATGGTGTTATAATAAAAACCCGGAGCCAGACACTGAGCCATTTACGGGGGTAAATGCTGAAAGATCAGAGAGACAAAGCCACTAGAGAAAACTTCTCACCACTACCGAATCCTCAAGCAGAATGGAAGGTGAGATCCTATCTCCATGAATCCCCTGACTGAAAAGGCTCTAGTTCCTGTCTCCTCACACCTTATATGCCTTTCTCTGCCCAGCCATTTCACTCCCTTCCTAGTGCTGGGATTAATGGCGTGTGTGCTTCCCAAATACTGGTAGCAAAGGCATGAGATCTCGAGTGCTGGGATTAAAGACGTGTGACTCCCAAGTACTGAGATTAAAGGTGTGTGCCACCACTGCCTGGCTCTGTTTCTCTCCTAGACTGAATCTGTCTAGGAGAGAAAATAGTCCAGGGTGGCTTTGAACGCACAGAGATCCAGATGGATATCTGCCTCCCGAGTGCTAGGATTAAAGGTATGTGCCACCACTGCCTAGCCTCTGTGTTTAATCTAGTGGCTGGCTCTGTCCTCTGATCCTCAGGCAAGCTTTATCTGATACACGATATATCACCACATCACAGTCCGGTTTTCATTGAGAAAGAAGGTCAAATGATGTGGAAGTCTAGCTCCGACCAGCTCCCACCTTTTGAAGGGTTCTTGGGTGGAGGAGAGAGGGATAAGAAAATATCAGATAGAAAGAGACCTAGACGACAAGAAGAAAGACAGAAACTCAGGATAGCTTCGGGAGGGCCTGGGTCAATACTTAACAGCCCAGAGCTTTATTCAAAAGGGCTTTTTTATAGTATGCCCAGGGGGAGAGGCATAAGGCCTTCTCCTTGCAAGAGGAGCACACAGTAAAGCCAAGTGTAGACCCTTCCAAACACCTGGTAAACACACCTGTGGCCCAAATCATCTCCTTATGCAGCTCTGCTGGATAAAGAAAGCTCAGATTCTCTGACTCTGAGTAAGGTCTCACTACATAGCCTCTGTGGCCTCCACAAATGGAATATAACTTCTATAATGTTTCTTCACCATTTGGCTTGTATGTGTCCATTTACTCCACCCTTTCCGTGACTGTCGTGTAGTGTTGGCTACATCTGCTTATCTCTCCTCCAGCTAAGGAAGACTTCGGAGTCATTCCTCTACTGTCCCATTCACATACAAACAGGATACCTTTTCATCTTTTTATTTTTGTTTTGCTTTGTTTGGGGGCACAGTGTTGCTACATTGCTCAGGCTTCTCTCAGACTCCTGATTCAAGGGATCTTCTTGCCTCATCCTCCAGAATCATTAGGATGACAAATGTGTCTCACCATGTTCAGCCACCCCTCAGCTTTCAAAAATGAAAGCACCATTCTCGTTCTTGACTGTTTCTGAATCTATTAGTTCCTGTTTACCCCTGTACAGCAAAAAGTCCTAGAAGATTGCCCCCACTCACTGTCCATGCTTTCTCTCTTCCCCATTCTCTCTACCAAACCTCAATTGTCTTCACTGACAGAATCATCACAAGGCCACTGATGAGCCCTGACCCCAGGTTTCCAATGGTCTGTGCATTTTCTTCAACTTCACATTAACGCGTTCCTGAGGACTTACTTCACCTTGGCTCCTGGGATACCGTGGACTTGCATTCTGCTGCTGTGGGACATTTCCAGTCTTTACTGTCCCTCATAGCTCTTTATCTCAAGGTTAGAGGCCACGTGGTTAGCTCCCTGGTCCTCTGCTCCTCTTTCCACACACTCCTTCCCTTTGGCTCATGATTTTTCAAGGCTGTCTGTAGGTTTGCTGGTAACTCTCACCTCATACTTTGCCTGAACTTCAAAGTCCCGTGCCGGAGTGCCTGCCTGTTTTGGCATTTGGTGCTCACAGGATCTCCAAGAAAACATGTCTTAACAAACACCTGATTCCATCTGGGCCCAGAATGTGCAGCCTTCCTCAGGCTAATTCCTTCCTTCTACTTGTTAAGGCTGAAATCTTTGGTATCAACTTTGATTCTTCATTCCTTTGGTACTCTTGACCCAAACTGTCTAAGGTTCTGTCAACTCCACCTCTGTGTACCTGCAGTACTACCAACTGGTTCATACCAGCATCTTCCTCACATTGATTGTGGCCAAACCTCCCAGCTAATCTCTGTATACTAAGGTTTCCCCACACTTCCCTCCTAAATCTGTCTTCCATGTAGATGCTAGACTGACAACATATAATTCTCAAATCACCTTCCTATGGCTTCCCACCCATTCCACAACAAAGCTGAGGCCCTGGCTTACGAGACTCATGGCCACTACACCCTTGCTCATTGGTCTCCAGCCCTGCGGTCTCTTCAGCATTGCCCTCCACACAATGTGCTTGTACTCCAGCGACTTTGGGAGAAACGCTGCGCCCACAGCGGGGGTCCTCTGCCTTCAGCCTCCTTCCTTCATTGCCTGCTTGGGCTCTCTCTCTAGGAGTGATGTCTTGGAGGAGCCTTGGCAGAGCAGAATGAATAGCCAACTAGGAAATAGGGACATTGAGAGCCTTGCTGACTGGAGGAGGCTGCTAAAACTCAGAGCTTGTCCCGGGAGAGAAGCACTCAGCATTCTACACTTTGGTCCACAGCAAGCAAAGCTAGCTGAGACTCAGGTGGAATCAATTTGTATTCCTCTAACGGCCACTTGCCCTCCTCCTGGTGGCCTAGGAAGGGGCAGAAATGATGGTTAGTGAGAAGATGCGGGAATAAGAACAAAAGCTTTGTAAAAAGAATGGGGAACTGGGTAAAAGTATTCAGATCTCTTTTCTGTGCCACCGATTTCCTGCCTGCCAAGAGCCTGAGGTGGTGGGAGGGAAAGGGTGCCAACTGGGACTTTATACTCCGGCTATCAGTAATCAAGATACTTCACAGTTTAGTTTCCTCCTGGGAGGGCTTGCTCACCAAGCAGTGCACTGGAGGATCCCATGCCTACCTGAGTCTTCAATCAGGGTAGAAGCAGCTAGCAATCCAGTGAAAGATGAGTTTCCATCTTTGTTTTGGTTCTGAATTCTAAAGGGGACTCAAAAACTGTCAACACCCAGCCTGGAAGAAAAGACTCTTGTGAGTTAACTCAGAGTCAAGAGAGAGGAAAAAGCAAGGAAGAGACAGATGAGCAAAAGAACACAAGCTGAGAAAATGGTTGTCTAGGATGAGGACTCTGCCATTAATACCACCCGAGGAGGGCCATTTCAAATGTCCATTTATTTACTTATTCAATGTGTGTACTTATTCAACATTCAAGAAAAGTTATTCAATTTTTCTTGGGTCAAGATTTGTGAAGGGGGGGAACTCTGCAAGTGCTCGATGGAGGCTCAGGAGTAATGGCTAGTCAGCAGCTGCAAGTCTGGGAAGGAGTCTGTTTATTGGAGCTGGAGGTGGAGGGGAGGGGAGGAAACCACCAGGACAGTGTCAAGACGTCAGAGGATTGAGCCCTACGGCACTAAGTGAAGGTCACTGTAAAATGAAATCACGTCCCTGGGAAGCACGGAGTTACATCAATGGCTTTAGTAACTATCCCCTACCTTACCCAAGCATTCTGGACTGTGTATTTGTCTAGCTAGCATTCAGCCCTCTATAATTATTACCCCAAATCAACAGTCAATTAAGAAAAAGTCAGCAACACATTTCAGCTTCTGCTTTCACCCAGATAAGGTAGAATGGACAGATCATCTTTCATGTGCCTGAAGTAGCAGGAACAGACAAGATGTGACACTATTTATTATCATCATCATTTGATTTAAAATTTTTTGAGATTCAAGATCTGATCATTTATTTGTTACTCTTCAAGACTTACTTTTGACTGGGCTTAGACTTAGAAGTGCTCTCAGGGCAGACAGTCTGTCTCTTGTGATCTGCTCCTGGTTTTCTTCGGCTTCCTTCATTCCCTTGGCCAAAAGATTAGCCTATTCTGCAGCCTCCTTATTTTTCTTAGTGCTCTTTCCTCTGTCTGTCTCTGTCTCTCTCTTTGAGATAGGGTCTCTCTATTAGTCCTGGCTGTACCGGAGCTATGTAGACTAGGCTAGCCTCAAACTCAGAGATCTCCTGCTTCTGCCTCTGGTATGCTGGGATTAAAGGTGTGTGCCACCACACCTGAGCCCCAGTGCATTGTTTCCTCAGAGAAACACATCAATTGACATTTGTGTTACAGGGCTTATAGAGTAATAGAACGCTGAATCTTGGGTGCTGTGGTCCTGGACTTCTTACCTTCTTTGTTTAAGGGCTTTCTGACAGCGTGTTGGTAGACATCATCTTTAGAGATTGAAAAGCTTTTGGATTCTGCTAGCTCATTTGGGTCCCAACTGCCAAGGCACAGTGGTATCTGTTGATCCTGGCATATCTCTGCCTCTCTGCTTTTGTCTCTCTCTGTCTCTGTCTCTCTCCAATAACCAAGTTGAGAACACTCAGCATCCCCAATGCATCTGAAAACACACTTGTGCTTCCTCTCTCCAGTTCCCCTTGGTCTATGACAAGAATGCTCCTCACTAAACAGCCGGTACATTCTGTTGTGGGTCAAGACACCTTGCTTCACGGGAAAACCTTGTCATTTCCACTGACTCAGAGTGCATAACCCTTCCACTCTTCACCTGGAGCATTGGCAGCTACTTCTGTGGCCGTGTGATTATCATAGAAAGCATGAAGTTTGGGCTCATTGTGATTTTCCAACTCCAGTGAGTTTCTAACAGTTGGTGGCTGGGAAGGAGATACTCAGTCTCCTCTTGACAAGGCTGACTGCCTAGAAGATGCAGACACTCTTATTTTTAGGATACTGGCTCACAGATAAGGCAGTGGAGGACTGAGACACAGTTCTTCATAGTTTTCGTTATTGTCTAGAGTTTCCAAGCAGCAGTGGATTGGAGGTGGTAAGCTAAGCTCAGGAGTCTCAGAGTTTAGAAGCTGGATCTGAGAGTTTGAGGAAGGGAGACTGTGCAGGCAGAGAACTGTGGAGGTCAGCAGAGGGGCCCCTGGTAGATTAAGGCAAGCACTGGTCACTGGGTAACAAAGCAGATGTGTGAGGTGACTAGCCAGGACCAGGCAAAGAACCACTCAGAAGGGATGTGGAGGGAGATTCCCCAACAACTGTATCAGAACCATTAGTTATCCTTGGGACTGGAGAGATGGCCCAATGGATAAGAGCACTTCAGCTCTTCCAGAAGACCCGAGTTTAGTTCCCAACACTCACATTGGGTGGCTCATAACCACCTATATATAACTCCAGCTCCAGGGTATCCAAATCCTCTTCTGGCCTTTGTGGTCTCTCACACACAACTATGTGCCATACAGTCACCTCCCCCACATAGAAAAAATAAAAAACTTAAAACTCCAAAATCTCTAGATAGCCAATTAATGTGAACAAAACCAAATTGTGATGTTAAACTATGAGAAGAAGAAAATGAGGCCTCCTTTTGATCTTGGGTTAGGCAAAGATTTCTTAGGTACAATACTGACAACAATATCCTTAACATTTCAAAATGATATCAGCTTCATTGATAATGACACAAAGCTGACCACACGCCCACAGGTGTCATGTCGGTCTCTTTGATCTTAAGTGGTGGAAAAGGATGTTGGGAATGTCTTGGTAATGCCCTTTGAAGTTCTGAATTTTACTGGAGTCCAACTTATCTTTTATTGATTTTTGTACTTTTGCTCTCACATAAGAAATGGCTACTTAACCAGAAGTCATAAAGATTTACACCTGTGTGTTCTAAGTGTTTTAAAGTTTTATCTTTTTCATTTAAGTCTTTGGTCTCCTTTCAGTTAGTTGTTTTACGTTGGGGAGGGAAGTTCTTTATCTTGGTTCAATGATGGGTAATCAAATTATAAACACAAGTCTGTACAGTCTGTTACATGTCAGTTACACTTCAAAATCAGTTCAAAAGTGACTTTTTCAAATGATGTGAATAAACCCTATGTATTTGTGATAGAGAATTTAGAAGAAGGAATATAGATTTTGTTCTTTTATTTCAGTATTTGTCGGTTTTTTTTTTGTTTGTTTAAATCATGGGATGGGGATGTAGTTCAGTTGGTAGAGCGCTTGCCTAATAATATGCACAAAGCCCTGGGTTCATTGCCCCACACCATAAAACAGAAAAAATTATTTTAATATTGCACAAGAATATTAATACTCTAAAGGTTAAATAACAGTGAATGTTTTAAAGACATGATCATTTATTTAACTATTTAAAATGTATGAGCCCATTAAGATAATGAAAACGTTAAACGTCAATTCAATTCCGTATTAGAAAGGTCTTAGAACAGAAGGGCTCAAGTCTTTACTGGGAAAAGAATTATTCTCCTAGATCCTCTCTGTACTATTTACCTTTTTTTCTTTCTTTTAGATGGGGGCTCACTATGTACCCCTGGCTGTACTAGAACTTGCTATATAGACCAGGCTAGCCCCAAACTAAGAGAGCTGCCTATCTCTGTCATGTGCTGGGATTAAAGGCATATACCACCATACATGCCATCTTTTATTTATTTGTAAAAAAATTAAAAAAGTAAAAAGTGTGCATATATCATCTTTAATAAGACATAGTGTTTGTCCTTGAAATATATTTAACCTGGTTCCTGTCTGTCTCTGTGGTATCACTGAAGCCTCTTTTGTTCTTTCTGGCCTTCCTGGGGTTAACCCTGACTGAGAGCTTTCCCAGCAGTGACATCAGAATGGATCTGCCCCAGGAATGAGGATTTGCAAGCAGACAGGGCCTTGCAAGACCCATTGAGCTGAAGCCTGCTTGACATTGTCACATGCTGGGCGAGGCCTAGGGAAAGTGAGGAGAACACTAATGAGTTAGAAGCTCCTTCAAGCCCTGTCCTTATCTAAGAAGGCCAGGAGGTGGGCATCCACCCTTGGCCTCTCTACTCCCAGGTTACCATGGCACCCCCACATAAGCAGCTCAGTTTGGGCCTGCCAATTTTTTTTTTTTTTTTTTTTGAGACAGGGTCTCTCTGTGTAGTCCTGGCTACCCCACAACTCTCTCTGTAGACAAGGCTGAACTCACGGAGATCCACTTTCCTCTACCCCCACCCCCCACCCCCAAGTGTTGGGATCAAAGGTGTGCACCACTACACCTGGCTACTTTGACTTTTAAAAGTGTCCCAGGGCAGCTACTGGCTGTAGAGAAGAGGCTGGCAGGGGGAAAGCAGCCCCGGAAGTCCTGAAGGAGAGATAGCCTCTTGTTTTCCCCCAAAGTGTTGTTCTAAGTCCCTTCCACAATAACTACACCGAGAAGCATCTTGGGAGATAAAGGGTTTGACTCGTCCCAACAGCCCATCCCTGTGTCATCTGCTTGCCTTTCCATCCCCCTTTGTCAAAGTGGCCTTGCCTGGGACAGAACCCAAGTCTGAGCTGATGGAGAGGAGGCTGAAGGCAGTGTGACAGCTGGAGAGAACACCCAGCTGAGGGGACAGTGTACAGCAGGGTGACGACGAGGCAGCAGAGGCCTGAGGATTCAGCAGCAAGCAGCAAACGTACCACAGTCCCTGCTCTCACAGAGGCCAGGTTCTAGTGGGGAGACAGCAAATAAAATAATGATGATAATAATAATAATAATAATAATAATAATAATAATAATAATAATTCTAAGAACTATGGGAGAATTAAAACAGGACAAGGTGGCTAAGACAATGACTTAGTGGTGAATGACTGTAACACAAATCTTAGAAGGTCTTAATAAAAACAAACCTGGGGAGGGGGGCGCTGGAGAGATGGTTCAGCGGTTAAGAGCACTGGCTTGTTCTTCCAGAGGTCCTGAGTTCAATTCCCAGCAACCATATAGTGGCTCACAACCATCCGTTATGAGATCCGGTGCCCTCTTCTGGCCTGCAGGCAGACATACAGGCAGAACACTGTATACACAATAAGTAAGTAAGTAAATCTTTAAAAAACAAAACAAAAACAAAAACCTGGGACCAGGTATTGGGGTGAACACTGAAAGAACAGAGAGACAGAACAAGCCATAGTTAACCTCACCTCGCCAATTCCTCAGCTGATCCTGTTTCCTCAAACTAGAAGCCTCTGAGTCCTCATCCAGAATGAATCTCAGCTAAACTGCTGCTAAAAGCGTAAAAGCTTAATCAGGTCCTAGTTCCTGTTTTTTCACACCTTTTATACCTTTCTGCTTCCTGCCATCACTTCCTGGGATTAAAGGTGTGTGTCACCATGCCTGGCCGTTTCCAGTATGGCCTTGAACTCACAGAGATCCGGATGGATCTCTGCCTTCGGAATGCTAGGATTAAAGGCGTGTGTGCCACCATATTCTGGCCTCTGTATCTAGTGGCTGTTCTGTTTTCTGACACCAGAGAAGTTTATTAGGGTGCACAATATTTTGGGGAACACAGCATCACCACAAATGACAGTCATGGTTTGGGTAGGAAGTGTCCTCCAAGGAGCTCATGTCTTGAAGTTGGGTCCCTAGCTGGTAGATGTAGTCCTTGAGAAGTGATTGGATGGGGTGGGGGTGAGGGTGGGGTTTAGACTTCATGAATGGATTAATCCATTGATTAATTCATAATTCAATGGCATAATTGGGGTATGCCTTTGAAGTGCTGCTTCCTGAGGCCCTTCCCTGTCCTCCTCTCTGTTTCTTGGCTGCCACAAAGAGAGTAACCTCTGCCTCACTGGGACATTTCACCTGTCTCAGGCTTAAAGCAGTACAGCAGCTGACCTTGGGCCCACACCGGAAACTGGAGTCAAAATTAAGTTTTCCTTCTTTAAAGGTGTTTTCTCAGGGACCTGTAACAGCGACCAGCCACTCTCAGAATCACTGGGTGAACAGCTGAGGGTGGAGATGAGCAGGAATGCATGAACCAAGACAGGCCCCAATGGCTGCTGAGGAAGGAGAGTCACTCTCCTTTGGGGACATAGTCTCTGGTAAGTTGCTCATGATGCAGTGGATGGCCACATACCCATAATGCATACGGGCAGAACTGACGGAACTTGTGTTTATTAATAAAAATAATAAAAAGAGAGGACGAAGTTGAGAGCGAGATGGGATGGAGGGCAGTAAGGGGAGTTGGGGGGAGGTAATGACGTGGATATGATCAATATACAATGTACGCAACATTCAAAGGATAAGAAACACGATTTTAGGGCTGGAGAGATGGCTCAGAGGTTAAGAGCACTGCTTGTTCTTCCAGAGGTCCTGAGTTCAATTCCCAGCAACCACATGGTGGCTCACAACCATCTGTAATGAGATCTGGTGCCCTCTTCTGATCTGCGGGTATACATGCAGGCAGAACACTGTATACATAATAAATAAATAAATCTTAAAATAAAACCAAAAACCCCACTACTTTAAAAGATAAGCCCTAAGCACTTGCCTTTCAAAAACTGCATCCAGGGCACTCTTGTCTTTGTAGATGCTAAGAGATGGCAGCTTTGAAATCATTTCCTCTAGAAGGGTTTAAGTTGTTGTAGACTGGAAGAGCCAGCTTAAAGCTGTGCAGTACTGGCATTTAATACTTAAAAAAATAAAGGAATTGTTTAAAAACCAGTCTGGATTCTTCATTGTGTATTTGTTTAACATTAAATGTGTCACTACCCACACTCGAAGAACATCCTTCAAGGACAAAGACTCCTAATGTTTCAGTTGGAAAATTTTCTCATTTTAAAAACGTGAGCTTTTATTGAAATGTTTATCCTTTAGGGATGGGCTGTGAACAGAAACATCACCATGTTAATGCTATTCAAAGTAAATACCAGGGCCTTTGTGTAGGACCTCCCTTTTCCAAGTACGCATATGGAACATACAAAAGCACATTAGACATTTTATGAGACCAATGCTACAGACTCTCAGCAGCCTGGCCTGTTAGATTGTGCAATATCACCCTGTGTCCCATGCACAAGACCTAGGGGCTTGAAAATCTGCAGGATGAGATTCTGATATAACTCATTGTGTGTGTGTGTGTGTGTGTGTGTGTGTGTGTGTGTGTGTGTGTGTGTGTGTTTATGCATGTGGAGGTCACATATATTTGTGAGTATTTATGTATCAGAGGACAATCTATGGTCTAGTTCCTCAGATATTGTCACCTTGGTTTTGTAGACAAGGTCTCTCAGTTGCCTATGCTCACCAATCAACTATACAGGCTGGTCAGCAAGCCTGTCTCTACCTCCCCAGCACTGGAATTACAAGTGCATACTGTCGTGTTTGGGTTTTAAAAATGTGGGTTCTGGAGATTAGGTCCTGATACTTGGCTGGCTAGTACTTTAGTGGCTGAGCCATTTCCCTAACTCTACAATTCATTTGAAAAAGATTTCTGTTTTCTTATTTTTATTTATATGTATGAGTCTGTCTGTCTGTCTGTCTGTCTGTCTGTCTCTCTCTCTCTGTGTGTGTGTGTGTGTGTGTGTGTGTGTGTGTGTGTGTGTGTGTGTGTGCATTTGAGTCTGAATGCCCACAGAGGCTCAAAGAAGGTGTCAGACAGGTCCCCTGGAGCTGAGGTTACAGGTGCTTGTGAACTGCCCAATGTGGCTGCTGGGAACTGAACTCAGGTCCTCTGCAGGAGAAGCAAATGCTCTTAGCTGCTGAGCCGCCATCTCTCCAGCCAATCCTCATAACCTGCTCTTAATAGTGGGGTCATTTGAAAGAAAGTGGAAAGCAGGGAAAGTGGGCTTCCATACTGCACACCCGTTCCTGGGACAGTCTCCAGGAGCTCAGTGCAGGGAGGAGGCCGGGGTGTCAGGTGGACATTCTCTACTTCTTTTTACCTTCCTCTGGGCCTGATATTGCTGTTGTGGCCGGCATACCTTAGAGAAGCAACTTCCAGGAGGACAGATTAGCTTTGGCGCTCAGTTTCAGAGGGCTGACTCTACAGTCATTTAGTTTATGCTCTTGGACAGGGCCGCATGGCTGCGGATGTGTGTGCTGGAATCAAGTTGCTCACCTCGTCAGGAAGGTGAGAGAACGCAAAAACAGCAAGCAGCTAGAGATAATATACCCGCGTTGTTTGGCTTCCACAGCTTCCCCAAATCTGAGGACTCTTTCCCCAATATCTGAGGACCAACCATTCAAAAAGGAGCCCTTGGGCTGGGGGGCGGGGCGGGGGCGGAGCTTACACATTCAACCCATTAACAGGATCCCTCCCAGGAATCTTTCTGTTTGTCCATCCTTACTTGGCCTCTGCCTCCCTTCTTCCTGCTGAGCTATGTAGTTTTCTGTGAGAGAGGTGTCCGAAAGACAGGCAGTGCTAAGACCCCTTGGGTGGGGCAAATCTGCCCACAGCAGTGGGAACAGAAGAGACAAGGTTGGCAGCAGAGGTGACGGGATAGCCATGCAGCTCCTGTGGGACCCAGCCGGCAGGACGGTGCAAATGGTGATACATACAAACATCAAGGTCTGGAGAGCACTTGGGACTTCCTCGGGAAGCAGGCCAGGTCATTGGGTGTGGGGGGTGGACAATGATGGCGGAACCACATCCTCACTAGCTGACAGCTGAGTGAGTTTGGGCAAGGATTAAATCTCTCAGCCTCTGTGTCCTCATCTGTCAAAAAGGTTGATTGATGTTCTGTGCTCCCCCATGACTGGAATTATGCGTTAAGTGGGGGACTTTGGACGATAGACAGGCCTGTGCTTTCAGGCAGGTTTCAGGCACGTGGTGAAGATCTATTTCTCACATGGACATGATACTGTGTGTGGCTTGAAGAACACACACACACACACACACACACACACACACACACACACGTATGCATGCACACACACATGCATGCAGGCACAAAAACAAAACAGCAGCAGAATCAGGTCAGGCTGGGCTCTTGGTGTAGTGACTGGAACTAGTCCCTCTGGTGACTTGAATAAGGGAGCTACTTTATTAAAACTTTTGTGGCAAAGACCTCCTGACCCAGCTCTTTTTTGGATTAACCATTGCACAAGGCCCTCTTGGTTTTGAGAACTCCTGCCAATCCACCTAATTGAACTCATTTGCATTCTTACCCTCCCCTTTCCAGATACTTGTTAGCATCCCTAGGACCTATATGTAGCATAAATGTGTGTGTGTGTGTGTGTGTGTGTGTGTGTGTGTGTGTGTGTGTGTGTATGAATGTATATGTCGGGGAGGGTGTGCCTACACACACGTAGGTCGAAGATCGATATTGAATGTCTTCATCAATTGCTTCTTCATTTTATTTTGAGACAGAGTCTCTCCCTGAACCTAGGGCTCATCTATTGGCTAGACTGACTGGCCAGAGCTGACATCCTCTGTCTTTACCTCCCCAGAGCTGGGATTGCAGGTGCACACGTGACTCATACTTGCTTTGTTTTGTCTCTTTTTATGTGGGTGTTGGGGGCTGTATCATCAGGTCCTCATAAGGTTGACCAACCCATCTCCCTAAGCTGCCTTTTGAGTTTAACTTTCCTTAAAACCCTTTTTCCTCTTGTTGAGTTGGAGCTGAGCAGCGAATTCTCAAGTGGCTCCAGTGACATGTGGGGATAAGACAGGGTACAGTGTGATCCTGACAGGCAGAGTCAAACACTGGTTTATCTTCTCCTCACACCATTGTCTTTAAAACACGTTTATTATTGGGGCTGGAGAGATAGCTCAGTCAGTAAAGTGCTTAGCATGCAGACAAGATGACCTGACTTTGATTCCAGAACCCATAGTCTTGATGACATTTGCTTGAAATCCCAGCACTGGGAGGCAGAGACAGGCAGATCCCCGAGGCTCCCTGGCTATATAGCCTAGAGTCTTGGTGAGCTCCAGGCCAGTGAGAGACCCTGTCTCAGAAACCAAGGTGGGTGATGTCTCATGAATGACATCCAAAGCTGTTCTCTGGCCTCCACAAGCATCCACACATGCACATCCACGTACAGATGCATTTGAGCACACAAGTATACCTCCCCATGGACATGTGCACACATGCACACATGTGTCAGACAAAAGTAATAATAAATGAATTTATTGTTTGGAATAACTGTAGATTAACATGAAAGTTGCGACAATATAGGGTTTCCATATATCCTTCATCCAGTTTCCAGTGATGCTAGCACATTGCACAAACAGAGCTATTTGCCAAAGCTAAAATATTAACACTGGATAATGGTGAACTAAGGAGACTTTGTTTCCATTTTTCCAGTTTCCTCACTCTGGGCTCCTTCATGATCAAAGTAAAGCAGCAAGTAGTATGCATAACAAGGCAAAGTATACACAACAGGCCCCAGAGGCAGGTGGCTCCACACTCAGCTGGCTAGGTGACTGCTGATGTCATGGGAGACCTTGGTTCTTGTCATTCTGTGTCTCATCGTTTCTATCCACAACGTGGATGCCAAAGCTGCCAACAGCACATCCAGGCACACCATTGCCCCTATACAGGAAAAGAGGCCGTTTCACCTTTGAGTATCTTTTTTTTTTTTTACTTAAGAAGAAGTAAGTTCATTTTGCAGAGCATTTGCCCCACTGGTGTGTGGCTGGGCTTCACACACACCCGGGCATATCCTTGCTGGACTCTAGATAGCTGGGGTACACATGGCTACTCTTCCCCTAAGGAGGGGCAGGCTCTGTTGGCTTGCTTCCATCACCATGGAGCATTAGTTCACCTTGGGGAGCAAGTGTCCCTTTGCCTGGCACATCGCCTGACCTTGTGGGACCTGGTGAAACCATAGAAGAAGACGGGAGGGCATGTGGCCCGAGCAAGGAGCAGGAGCAGTAGGCTAGATGCTCTGAGACAGCTTTCGTCATTCTCAAGAAGAGACTCAAAGGTGAAACGGTGTCTTCTCCTGCAGAGGGGCAGTGACGTACCTGGATGTGCTGTCGGCAGCTTTGGCATCCATGTTGTGGTTGAAAACGATGAGACACAGAATGACAGGACCCAAGGTCTTCCATGACATCAATAGTCACCTAGCCAGCTGAGTGTAGAGCCACCTGCCTCTGGACTTGTTGTGTATAAGCTGATTTGCTTGGGTTTTCTGTTCCTTGAGGTTAGTGAGTCCCCCAGTGCCAAAAGACCCGTGGCCTGGGAATCTGAAATCCACTGCACCATCTGGATTCCCTCCTGGTCCTGACTCCTCACTGAGACCCCTACATTAGTTTCCTATTTCAATGCAGCCATTAAAAAAAAAAAAAAAAAAAAAAAAAAAAAAAAAAAAAAAAAAAAAAAACTTAAGTGGCTTAAATTAAAACACATGTATTCTCGAACCATTTTGGAGGTCAGAAATCTGAAACTATGTGCCGGCAAGGCTTTCTAGAAGCTTCTGGAAAGTCTGATTGCATCTCCTTTTCAGCTGTATTCTCTCATCCTTCTGTGAAGACCTTGTGACTGCACTGGGCCCACCCAGATCATCCAGCGCAACCTCACCTTATTCCATCTGCAGAGCCCCCTTGCCATGGAAGGCTGGGCATTCACAGGTGTCAGGGTCATCTTTGTGGGCATTCACAGGTGTCAGGGTATCTTTGTGGGCTACTGTTCAGTTAAAGATCTCGTTCATCAAAAGTGATCTGAGCACCCCCCTCCTGGCTCCATAGAGCTTGGTGCCTTTTGTGGTGTGTCTTCCAGGGCTCAGTTTTCATGGGAGTCCCAGCCAGCCCCAACACACTTGTATTTTTCATCGACAAGCTTTGGAGGCCCTGCTTGGATCTAGTGTCTGCTCCTTCCAGCTTTGGTGGAGGTCAGAGAGAGATGGAGACTATGCATGCGGAATGAACTACTTCAAAACTGAGAGAGTTGGGGACCCTTGTGTTTTCTCAGCAGTAGGTGGTAGAAAAAGATGTCGTTGACAGAGGTCCCAGATGGTTTAGATGGGTTTTAGCTTTTCCTCAGAAGCTCATTGCTTTGAGGACCTTCATTGACGTCAGAGCTCCAATATATCTGAGTCATCATAGTGCTTGGGTGTCTCTCAGGGAGGGTGAGCACTAGAGTTGTCCTCTAAAGACCAGTGGACCACCGACCTGTTTCTCATCCATTCTGGTCTTTGGCAGTGTCTGTGCTGTGAAGAATCCAGAGTTCTGCTATCCATTTTTTCTCCTTGGGGCCACACGCAACGCTTCAAGGCTGGGCCAAAGGACCTTGCAGATGAAGTACAAGTGTTCTTCTGATGTCATACCCCTGAATGTGTCTCGCTTGACTCTCTGCATCAGAGGCACTTGACTGTAAAATGAGGGGTTGAGAGATGTCTTTGAGGTCCCATGGTCCTCAAATGGTACAGCTTGTGGTTGGAATAGGGGAACGGAAAAGAAGTCTTTGGAAGCAGAATCAACGAGGCTCCAACATCCTAGAGATTGCCATTATGACTCCTGACCTCAGAACAGGATACGGAGGGAGAATGTATGACGTCACCTCATTCCGCTCCCAGCTGGGGTCTGTTGCTCCCCACCACTGAGCCCTAAGCAAACCCCACACTGTTCTTACCACTCTTTCCTCTAGCCCTTGGGTGAGAAGACGTTACCCCTCCACCAAGGCACACCAGTCTATGACTAAGCCTTGAAGAGCACAGCTCAGCAACCTAAATCTTCCTGCAGAACTCGCCCCTTCGAGCGAAAGCTGCCGCATCCTCTTGTTCCGGATTCTGGTGGTCAGAATATTTGGGAGCTGACAGAGGAGGAACAGAAGGAAAACAGTGAGAGCGCTTTTCCGCTGTAGACTAAGCTGTGTGGGCGATGATGTCAGAAACGGATCCGGAGACATCACCAGAGCTTGGTACCAACAGTCCTGGATATGATCTGGCTTGTGAGCCCCTCCACTATACGAGGACCAAGCCTCACATTTGAGGCTGCAAAATCTATGCTCTTTCCTACTTTCCTGGAAGCTATGACAGGTCATGTGACAAAAGCCCTGGAAAAGATGTGACTATTGACCAGGAACCTTAGCCTTGAGGGAGTGTGTGGCATTCATGTTCCTCAGTCTCCGAAGCCAGCAAGTCTCTTGAGCATGCCACACATGTAATTAGTGTGAGGAGGCCTCTGGAAAGGTCAGGACTCTCAGACACAGCCAGATGTGAAGAAAACAACATAATCTGGAGGCATGGTTTGAACATTTGTCAGTGTTGATGGTTAGAAATGACCCTGGGCTTGTGTGTGAGTCACGCTCAGTGTCTTTATCAAGGGTGGCTGGGGAACAACGGAGGAGCGCCCAGGGCCACAAGGTTTGGTTCAGCCAGTGTCAGTCCAAGGGGTCCAAATTTGGTCCAGTTTCAGGCAGGGTACATCAAAGAGAGCACATGTGACTCAACCTGTGAGACATCTTGGGAAAGTCTCCACAGCACCTCCCTTCTCTGTTGGCTTCCCCCCAGTGTGGTAAGCGCTAGAAAGCCGCAGCCTCTGTAGAGCCCTGGGAAAGAGCAGGCAGTGCCGAGGGACAGCTGGGTTTGCCCTGGGCCAAGACAAAGTGGGAAGCAGGCGCACACATCCACAGTGAGACACTTCAGTTATGGCAGCTGGAGAGGCGGCCGACTTCTGGAGATCTGCAAAGGGAAGCTGGGAGTATCAGATGTCAGAGCTCAGTGGGAGGTAATTGTGTCCACAACTGTCCACTGGCCAGGGATGCTGGATACTTCATGTACTTGTAAGAACCGAGGCTATGAAGGCCTACAGGAATTAATTCTCTCCTACCCAAGAAAATACAAAATTGTTTTATTAGCCAGAGTTCCTAGCTACAAGTAAAAGTAACCGACCACCACTAAAAGAACTGGAGGGGTTTTATGAGCACGACAGTGGGTTGCTCACAGTGTCCCGGGGCCACTCTGTACCTGTTTGGGAGTTGCACAGTCAGGCCGGCCACCTTAGCTCCTGACACCGGTTCCACCTGTGAGGACACCTCTCCTCTGTTGTAGCTCCCTCCGAGATATTCACTGGCCTTATGCTACCAAGGCTGCAGCTGCCTCTCCCTGGGACAGTGTGGGCAGGGCAGGGGGTGGAGGAAGGGGACGTCTTATAAGGGGCAGAGGTAATTTACCCACCTCCCTCCCTGCCAAAGAGACTAGAGAAGCCAAGGGCTGAAAGTTCTGGATTTGGGGGTTTTGAGTCATAGCCTCACAGCCGGGACACAAGACCAGAGGAGATACAGATCTTTGGTGACCAGATATGATTGTCACCTACAGGTAGAGGTGATAGAAATAATAACAGGTCATGTGATCCCACTTGCTTTTGGTCATAGCCTCCTTCCGATGGCCTCTGTCCTTCAGAGTCAGGCACACAGTGCCATTTGCTTAGGACTTTCCTGCTTAGGGCAGTTATGATTAAATGCACACATGCATTATAAAATGATTGCTACAGTCAAATTGGTTAATGCATATGACACTTAGTTGTGAGTGTGTGCTCACACACGCTCAGGGTGAGGACACTTAAGATGTATCCTGTGGGCTGGGGATGTAGCTCAATGGTGGGACTGTTGCCTAGCACGCAGAAAACCTTGGGTTTGATCCTAGCACTAATTTGTAGCAAATTTCAAGTTAATAACCTGGCTGTATGTTAGAAATTCTCTTGTTGATTATAATGTTCCTATTAAAACAACTAATCCTGTTATCCTAAGAAAATTAATAATGTACATGTCAGTTTCCTAAACTTAATTGAATGATTTAAAATGTGCATATATTAGTAGTATATACTAAATAATAAGCATAATATAACTATTATGTTAGGTGTGCTTAAAACATGCATTAAGAGCCAAGTGTGGTGTCACAAGCCTTTAATCCAGGACTTGGGAGGTAGAGGCTTTGAGTTCAAGGCTATCCTGGTCTACATAGAAAGTTACAGGACAGCCAGAGCTACATAGAGAAATCCTGTCTCAAAAACAAACAAACCCAAAAAACAAAACCAAACAAATAATAATAATAAAACTCACATTAAGGCATTATTAATCACTGTGTGTGTGCTGGTTAGATTTTGCAAACTGCACACAAACTAGAGTCATCTGGGAAGAGAGGGAACTTCGGTTGAGGAATGACTTCCATCAGACGGTCCTGTGGGCACATCTGTGAGACATTCTCTTGATTAACAACTGGTGCGAAAGGGTCCAGCCCACTGTGGGCAGTGCCAGCTCTGGGCAGGTGGTCCCTGGTGGTATAAGAAAGGAAGCCACGGGGAGGAGGCAGTAGAGAGAATTTTTTTTTTTTTTTTTTTTTTTTTGTGGTCTCCACTCCACTTCCTGCCTCCAGGTTCCTGCCCAGAAGGTTGCTTCTCTTGGTGGACTGGAAGGTGGAAGTGTAAGCCAAATTAGCCCTTTCCTTCCCCCAAGTTGGTTTGGGTCATGGTATTCTTATCACCGTGATAAACAGCAAACTGGGACAAAGTGTGGGGTATTACCATGATGGACCTGACCGTGTCGTTTTGTGGGGAGGATTGTGGGAGCATTTGGAACTCTGGGCTGCAAGTGCCTAGAGCTTAAGCAGTGGCTGGGGAACATGGATGGTAAGACTGTGACAAGAAGAACGAGAGAGAGAACTGTAGATGATGGAGGCTTGTGACGTTTCCGAGGGAATCCAAGGCTCTATTGGAGCCATTATGTGATATTTGAATTAGGAATCATTGGAAGTGAAGTGTGTACTTCCCTGGGACAACAGATGCTGGTCAGCTGTGGCTAAAGAAATCAGCTGTGATTAATGAGAGGCCCCCATTACGGAGGCAAAATCTTCTGGGAAGGGTTTCCTCAGGGTTAGGCACACAGAAGCCGTGGTTCAGAGGTGGCCAGGGCTGTACATCAAGCTGGCCACAGAATTTGGCAAATAATGTGTCAAGTCTCCCCCATGGTGTGTTTTGAAGGCATGAAGTGGTCCTGGAGAGCAACTGAAGCTCGGTACTGTGAGAGGTCAGGAGAGGCTGTTGGTGAAGGTGCAGCCTCAGTGGCAGTGGAAAGCCCAGGATGTTGGAGATGCAGGGGTAATGGGATGCCAGCCAAGGACAGCAGCAGGTGTGGATCAGAGATGACCTGAGCCTGGAGGACAAGCTGCGTGTGTTGCAGATGGCAGAAGGAGCTACCCAAGTCCTTCGGAGTCCAGAAGATGGTAAGTTCCAGAGATTGGGCACTTAAGTTATTTATACTGTTAGGTTTTGTTTTTGTTTTGATCTCACTATAACTATGCCCTGGTTCTTCCCTCTTAGAATAAGAACTTCTTGTTTTAACTGCATGGGTGCCCTGTAAAATAAGACCAAATATTTTAAAGAGACATTGAACTTTAAAATTGTACTGTATTTTATATTGTGGTATTAATATTAATGTGAACTTGGGGACAAACAAGAGAGGAAAGTTTATGGTTTTGTAGTGATGTGTTTGTGTATCAGGTTGACAAAGGATTGGTCAACTGTGAAAGTTACTTTTTGTCACAAGCTAGATTCTCCTGAGAGCAGGAATTGCCTCCATCAAACCGGTCTGTAGGCGAGTCTGTGGTGCATTTTCTTAATGATCGATGTGGGAGGGCCTAGTGCACTGTGGGCCATGCCTACCCTGGGCAGGTGGTCCTGGATTGTAAGAAAACAAACTGAACAAGCAATGGAGAGCAGGCCAGTAAACAGCATTTCTCCATGGTCTCTACTTTAGTTCCTGCCTCCAGGTTCCCACTTGAGTACCAGGTCTGACTTCCACTGATGACAGAATGTGATGTGAAGTGTGAGCCAAATGAGACCTCTTCTCTCCCAAGATGTTTTTGTTCATGGTGTGTGGGAGGCCAGCTCCCACTTTTACCAGGGTTCCTATGAGGAGGAGAGAGGGATAAGAAAATATCAGATAAAAGGATAGTGAAGAGGAGAAAGACAGAAACACAGGATAGCTTCGGGAGGACCCAGATCAAAACCCACCAGCCCCTTCTGCCTCTTCAAAAGGGCTTTTTATAACAATGCCAAGGGGCGGAGCAAAGACCTTCCCCTTGCTAGATCAAAGCACACCGCACAGCCAAGTGCAGACCCTTCCAAATACCTGGTAACCACAACTGTGGTCAAATCATCCCCTTATGCAGCCCTGCTGGGTAAAGCAAGCTCAGATTCTCTGACCCTGAGTAATTTAGGCCTCCACAATGGTGTCATAGCACAGGAAAAGAAAATTAAGGGAGTCTGTCTGTAGAGGGTGATGCTATGATGTCTTCCTGTGCCAGCATCAGAAAACCTCAGGCCTTTTGCAGACATTCAGCATGCTTAACAAAACCTGTATGGACCAGGTAAAAGACCTGAGTAATTTTCCTCCAGAAAGGGGAACTTAGGAAGCATGTGTATGAAGTATACAAGGCATGGGCTTTTCTTTTAACCTCCAATATCTCTTGCTTCCCAGTCCCTTCATGATGCACTCTGTATTCTGTCTCAGTTGTGGGGGTGAAAAGGGTCTGTGCTTTATAAGCAAACACATCTGGGTGTGAGTCTCAGCTGCATCACTGATCAGCAGAGTGAGTGACCCCGGCCTGTTGTCCCCCTTGGCCTCAGTTTCTCATCTGTAGTACAGGGGTGAGAACATTTTGCTCACAAGGTTGTGAGAAGGACTTCAGGACATGGTGGATATGCATGGTGTAGACCTCTAGGCAGCTTGGTTGATGCCTTCTACTTAGAACCCCACTGATATTACAGATAGTGGTTCTAACTGGGTTAGAAGAATGGGTCACTCAAGGGTAGCAGAGAGCGCTGGTGAGGTCCAGTAAGAGGGCGCCATGTCTTTTGTTTATTTCTTCACAGTCTCATTTCTTTTCGTTGTCTTTTGTTTTTATTTTGAGATGGTGTTTCTCTGTGTAGTCCTGGCTGTTCTGGAATTCAGAGATCCAATTGCCTCTGCCTCTCGCATGGCTATAATCATATTTCTTGAGGATTATTTTCATATCTCTTTGCCCTGTGTTGACTCTAGGAACTCGGCTTTTTTCTTTTCTGTTTTATTCAGCCCAATTCCAATTCCATGGAAACTGTTCTTGTACTGCCCATCGTGGTAAATGGCATTGGTTAGCCACTTCTGAAAACACAGTATTGTTTCCATGACAACGCTCCTCTCTGGTGTCCTCCACCTTCTCTGTGGCTTCCCACTCTGTCTGCTGGGCTGTCTCCTCTTCCTGTGCCTAATCCCTGGACATTACTGTTCTCCTGCATGTGCTCTTGGCTCCTTCTCTTCCTCTCCATCAGTCCCCATGAGCTCATCCATTTCCACGAACACCGGTGTCCTAGTGAGCTCTGCATTTTCGTCTCCAGTCTAGCTCTGTCCTTGGAGTTCCAGTCTTGCACACTCAGTTGCATTAAAAACAAATCATAATCAATCCTTCCTTCCTTCCTTCCTTCCTTCCTTCCTTCCTTCCTTCCTTCCTTCCTTCCTTCCTTTCTTTCTTTCTTTCTTTCTTTCTTTCTTTCTTTATTTCTTTATTTCTTTATTTCTTTATTTCTTTCTTTCTCATTCTTCCACCCTCCTTGCTGCACCCCTCTTCTCATGTGTGAAGACAGCACACAAGCCAGGAAACAGGACTTTACCAGATGCAAGACATGTTAGTGCCTTGACTGTGGACTCTAAGTCCAAGAATCTTGAGAAATATATTTTGTCTGTTCAAGCCAGGCCCTTTCAAATGTTTTCACTGGAGAAATATTTCCTTGACCCCAGGTATATGGGTATGTAAAATAGGGGGATTCAAGCAAAATATTTACTGATAATATATCATAAAAGTTATGTTAAACCTTTCATTAACATATATATTTCCTACTTATTAAAGATAGAAGAAAATGTGCATACTAATGAGATGGATGTGCTCACTTTTTACATAGATTAAATATATACAATACATCCATTAAATCTTGGCTAAATTTTTTATATAGCAGAATGTAGAGCATTGTCAACAAGTTTTTCAAAATTGACTGATATTTTGATTTTTATAATCATCAATGCTAAGAATGCCATTTTGCATAAATACATAAAACAAAATGGCAGAAATGTGTTTAGGACCATTTCAGAAATTGTTGGAAATTCTGTCCTAATCCCAAACTTAGTTTCAATAAGTGATTAAAAAAAAAAAAATAACATTCAAGCCAACCACTCAAACAGCAGCTTTTAAAATCAAACATTTTAACACAATATAATGCAAAGGTTATTTGATATCTTCTATGCTGTAATCCAACCACTATGTTTCTATAGAAGTCAGAAACTTTGTATATACAGTAAAAATGCCACAGCTCATGGTATAAAAGAGTCAGTTCTGAGGTTGCTAGGAAGTGTTCACTGGTGCTGTGTGGCTGAGGGCAAAGTGGTCAGGTGGTGTGTTCTGAACCAAGGCTGCAGGGCATGTGATAAAACCTGGGTGAGTGCTGCCAGAGACATTTAGGTTCATGGCACAGTTGATTTTGAATTGAGTTTTGTGTGGGTGTGCATTTAGAAGCCTCTTCCTGTTGCCAAGTTTTTGTGACCTCCACATTCAGTTACGGGACCCTACGTGGCTGGTGACCCAGTTTTAGAAGGCATAGTTTAAGCCACAAGGTCTAGGGTAGTATGTCATAGCAGTCCAAAGGGACAGAGACAAAGAACTCGTACCCTTCCTCACTTCCTGTGTGAATGAATTCTAGATGGAGCCCTATTTAACCTTATGAAATGAAACCGGGAAAGCATTGTATTTCCAATAGTTTAACATAAACTGAGCAAAGACGCCCCCCTCCCTGATTCGCTCTTTCAGTTTTTTAAAAGGTGTCTATTTTCTGTGTTTGGGTGCTTTGCTTGAGTGTATGTATGTGAGCCCTGTGCATGTCTGGCACCCGAGGATCTCAGTAGATGGCATTAGGTCCCCTGGAACTGGAGTTAGATGTTATGAGTCAATGTGGGTCTGAGAATCAAGTCAGGAGCCTCTGGAAAAGCAGCAGCCAGTGATCTTAAACTGCTCAGCCATCTTTCTAACCCACGAAAAAAAAGTCTAAGCATTACAAAAAACTCCAGAACAGTGGTTCTAACCCTGTGGGTCTCGCCCCCTTTGAGGGGTGTCAAACCATCATTTTACACAGGTCCCCCAAAACCATTGGAAAACAGATACTTGAAATAACATTATGAATAATAACAGTAGCAGAATTACAGTTATGAAGTAGCAAAGAAATAACTTTATGGTTGGGGCTCACCACAACACAAGGAAGGATCACAGCATTAGAAAAGTTGAGAACTGCTTTAGAAAGCTGCAGAAAATATTAATTCAACAAAAATACTAATAAAGTAACTCTTCAATGGCAGTAATAAAAAAGAAACCTACTATAAACAAGGTCAAAAAGAGAAACAAACTGAGGAAAGTATTTGCAACAAAAATTAAAATGTTGACTTAAAAAATGTATTCTCTCAGCTGGGTGGTGGCTCATCACACCTTTAATCCCAGCAATCAGGAGGCAGAGGCAAGTGAATCTCTATGAGTTCAAGGCCAGCCTGGTCTACAGAGTGAGTTCCAGGACATCCAGGGATACACAGAGGAACCCTGTCTCAAAAAACCAAAAACCAAACAAACAAACAAAAAAACTCCAACAAATGTATTCTCTGAAATCAATTTTAAAAGGACTACACATGGGAGAGAAAAAAATCAAAGATGAGGGGCTGGAGAGATGGCCCAGTGTTTAAGAGTACTTGCTACTTTTTCAGAGGATCTTGATTTAGTTCCCAGCACCCATGTGGGAGCTCATCACTGCCTGGAACTTCAGTTCTGACCTCTGTGCGCTCCATGAACTCCATGGACATGTGTAAATGCAGGCCAACACTCATACACATAAAGTAAAAACAAAGCTTTAAACTAAAAGAATAAGTGAGGAACAGGCGGTCTGCAGAAAAGGGAATGTAATCAATTCAAGGACCTTAATTCTCAAGCCCACACTGATGTACTCAGCCCTGCCCAGGCTCCTCAGAAGCTTGGAGCGCTTACCCTGGTTCAGGGAGGGAAGGTGGGTTTTCCTGTGGGGAGTATGTTCTAAACACTTAAAGCGAGCTGATGAGACGTTGTAAAAGACACCCAATGTAATGGAACAAACGGGAAAAACTTGCAATATAAATGGTCAAGGGTTTGTATTATGAGGGTAATTATTCAGTAGAGAGTAGGTATGCAGAAATCGGGATTGCCGTAATTATCAATTTGATTTTCATTTTATCTTGTTTCAACTGGCAATGATTCCATTTTGCGGTGGGGGGAGACTTGAACTATGATCTGCAATATGAAAGAAAGCATTGGTGCAATTCAGTGATTTTCCACAGCTGGCCTATTTTGCAGCCTTCTGTAAGGGGCCAGCCATCCTTAACCTGCAAGGGATGGGGGAGGGAACAGGTATGGTTGGGAGGTGCAGGGATGGGGTAGGGAACAGGTATGGTTGGGAGGTGCAGGGGTGGGGGAGGGAACAGGTGTGGTTGGGAGGTGCAGGGGTGGCCAGCAAGACTGGCTGCCTTCTCATTATTCAACCTACCATGCCACGCAGGTCAGCTGTCTCCAGGTCATCCTGAGTGATGTCACCAGATCTCAACTGGGTGATCTGCATTTGGGTGACAAGCTGCCCTGCCTGTCCCTGCTTGCCACTCATTTCCGGTTGGTCTATGTTATTGGTGCTGTTGGGCCAACTCGTCTCCCAGATAGACAGGCCAGAGATGCCAGCGAGGTTCCTGCTGGGAAAAAAGTTTCTTCCATCCAGCTGCTCTGGGCTTGGCACGAGAAGGACGTGCAGTGTGGTGACCCTGAGCCAGTGTTGATATCTTGGCTGTGCTATCTGAAGACTTGCTGGGGCCAAGTGGGAAGATCAGAAGGCTTAACCTGCCCCACAGAGCTGCAGAGATCAAGCGTCTCCTAGCATGTACGCCTCAGCTCCAAGTACAAGTGGAATGGACTCACATCTGGACAGACAGCATCAAGTTACGTGCCTCTGTATTACAAGGCTGCCTTTGAGTCTTGATGGCTTCAGAGAGGTCAGCCCAAGGTCATTAGCTTCGTCTTAGCCTCATGTCACCTAAGCTGGAACCTCAGGGGTTACTCACTTCCAGAGAGAACCAACCGCTCCCCTCCCCTCCAGAGCTGGTCATTATGACTCTTGGGGCCATATTTTTGTGTGTGTGTGTTTTATTTATTTATTTTAAATTTCTGTATAGCAGCATATTTGACATCTTATAAACCTTGTTCTGCCTGCCCCCTGGGCTAGCCAGTTCTTGAAGATGACAAAGTGCCCAGACTTTGCATGCCTCCCACATGCAAACCAGTACTGCAGCTTGTCCCCACCCCCCCCCCCACCCCAACACACCCCACCCCCACCCCACCCCGGTCTCTGGCCCCTATTCCCGAGGAGGCATTCTGCGGTAATCATCCCAGGAACCGAGTAGCTGAAAGTGTGTGGATATTATTCAAACTAGCCCCACGTGGACACGTTGCTTTTCCCCAGGAAATTCCAGTCAAACCATGGGTCAAGTCCACACCCCAACCCTTCAGCTTTTTTCAGTCTGCCTTCTCCCTTCTCCGTGGCTCACTGAAGGCTGGGACTGTAATGAACCCGAGTTTTCCCGAGCTTCCTCTGCCATACTTGACTGACCAGCACCTACAGGAAACAGCATGGTGGGTGAGCACTTTCCTTGGTATTTGCCTTCGGTCCACACCTGCTCCTCTTCAGCCCCAAGATACTGGGTGACTGATTCCTGACCCACACCCTACCCTGGGCAACCTGTTCCCACCCCATATTTGGAGGATGGTGGTGGTTCTGTTTTTGTAATGGAGATCTGGCAGGCAAGTAAAATTCTGTCATAGGTTTGAACCCCTTCTTGGCCTGAATTGATGTCAAAAATGATAGTTCCCACTTTTAGAGGAAATAACTTGAGTGAGGAGAGAAAACTCACCTTGTCACAGTGGTCTTTGCTTAAGCAAAGTTCTATTTAAGGATGATTTATCTTTTGGCCCCTGGCTATTGATGACAGAGAGAGAGGATTAATATCCACATATCTGCCTCCCACACATCTACGCAATCTTCACACATAGTAGCATTGCTTTGGGGATTACAAGGAACCTAGTGTGGGGTCTCGGCTCTTTGCTTCTTTTCAGATCTGGTCTTCCTGTCTGTGGGTCCTAGTCTATCTGGCTGTAGAGCCTAGGCTGTCTGTCTGTAGACCCTGGGCTGTCTGTCAGTCTATGGGTCCTGGTCTATCTGGCTGTAGACCCTAGGCTGTCTGGTTGTGGATCCTGGGCTGTCTGGTTGTGGATCCTGGGATATCTGTCTGTGGATCCTGGGCAGGCTGTCTGTGGACCCTGGACTGGTTGACTGTGGACCCTGGGCTGGTTGGCTGTGGATCCTGGGATGTCTGGCTGTGGATCCTGGGATGTCCGTCTATGGATCCTGGGCTGTCTGTCTGTGGACCCTGGGATGTCTGTCAGTGTATGGGTCCTGGTCTATCTGGCTGTAGACCCTAGGCTGGCTGGCTGTGGATCCTGGGCTGTCTGGTTGTAGATCCTGGGATATCTGTCTGTGGATCCTGGGCAGGCTGTCTGTGGATCCTGGGCTGGTTGGCTGTGGATCCTGGGCTGTCTGTCTGTGGATCCTGGGCTGTCTGTCTGTGGATCCTGGGCTGTCTGTCTGTGGACCCTGGGCTGTCTGTCTGTGGACCCTGGGCTGGCTGGCTGTGGACCCTGGGCTGGCTGTCTGTGGACCCTGGGCTGGCTGTCTGTGGACCCTGGGCTGGCTGTCTGTGGACCCTGGGCTGGCTGTCTGTGGACCCTGGGCTGGTTGACTGTGGACCCTGGGCTGGTTGACTGTGGACCCTGGGCTGGTTGACTGTGGACCCTGGGCTGGTTGACTGTGGATCCTGGGCTGACTGACTGTGGACTCTGGGCTGGCTGGCTTCACATTTACTATGTAATTCACATGGATGTTGAACTTGCTGTTCTCCTGTCTCTGTCTTCTAGGTACTGGTGTTGTAGATGTGCATTACCTAGGCCTGGCTGAGTGTCCTCTCCTTCAAAAGCATTCCAGCCCCATGACAAGAGTTCTGGAAGGCTAAGAGAATATTCTCACTGGAGACTAATCTGCCCCTGAGACCCAATGTCAGGCCGTCAGCGGCTCTGCCTATGGAGTCCCCAGCCTGTGTCCAGGGTTTGCAATGGTCTCTTTTTGTGATTGTTGTGATCTTTGTTCTCCTAAGAGAGCCTGTCCCTTTTTTGCTGTGCAGCCTGGGATGAAGAAGCAACTGCTGTGGAGACAGAAGACGATGCACTGAGATAAGAAGAATCCAAGGCTGCTCTTATGGTCCTATAAACCCTACAAATAGAGTGTGGATGTCACATTCCCAGAGCCCAAGTGCATGCAGCAACAGCCCCTGCTTGCCTTGCCTATGGCCCCTTCCAAAGATGTTGGGCAATAGGAGTCCAGAGTAAAGAGATATTTTCGCTTTTTTTTTTTTTTCTTCAGTTGCTCACAACTGAACAATTGCCACTGCGCAAGGGATCACCTTCCCACACTTGGATCCCACAGCGGTTTGAGGGAGGACTTTGTTGAGGCTTGGTGATTGAGCAGGCCATGGTTTCCGGTCTGGTTTTGGCTGTAAAGCAAAGGGGAGAGCTTGAGACACAGGGGAAGGTTCTCAGCACAGTTCCCGAGACACACCTGACTGAAGCTCTTAGCTGAACTTCAGCCTTAGGTGGAGGAAAGGCTGTACCACAGGCAGCTGGTGCCAGCTGGGCCTCGTGGCCCCCAGGGGAGTGGGCAGGAGGGGTGCATAGCAGCAGTGGGCACAGCCTCCCTTTGGATCCTTTGAAACTTTCATCCTTCTTGTGGATGCTACCCTTGTTTCATAGGCTAGACGTTGCAGGGTTTTAAAGATTTGTTTTATTATTCTACTGTTGGGTTTTTGTTGTGTGTGTGGGGTCATTCTCTCCTAATCTTGCAGTTTAACAAGCAAATTCCAAGGATGACTTTCTCTCCTGGAATTCAGATGGGACATTTGTGTTCAGCACTTGCTGAAACCCTCTGATGCCCATTCACTCCTCATGTCCCAGGCTGGCGGATGCCACTCACACGCAGAGTTCCAGCACGAAGTGACCACACTAACCTCTGCTTCCTGAGCACCATGTCCGCTCATGGTGTGCCACTCGACAGGCTGTTCCCCCTCCCCCACGTCATTTGATCAGTGCAACAGATGGCTTCAATAACCGGGGAGGGGAGTGGAAGGACCCAGGGCGAGGCTGCGCAACTTCTATCTAATCTCTCTGGTGGACTGTCCCCTTCCAGGCTGTGGGAAAGTCTTCACTTCAGATCTCCCTGTGTGCAGAATTCAGGTTCAGGGCCACAGGCACCCTCAGAGGGTAGAGTAGGGAGTACCCCTGGTCTAGCCTCTCCACCCCGCTGAGGGGAGCTGTGCTCCTGGGCTGGGGCAGCGCCTGATCACCACAGCCACAGCACAAAGGGCTGTTCACTTCCAGCTGGTGTGAACTTTCACATTTTTGCAAAGCTGCAAATAATAACATGAACCCGACTCAGTTCTGCCCCCCTTTGAAGAGGGGGGAGATTCCCAGCTGGCACAAAGTCCCCGTTGTTAGCAGATGTAGCTCTTGAGACCCTGAACTTCATGGCAGTGCTGGCATGACTAGGCCCAGCAGACTGGGTGCGATAGACCCTCTGCCCCCGCCCCCATCCAGCCCTGTTTACACCATAGGAGAGGGCAGGAGAGGGCAGCTCCCAGGTCTGCTGGGCACTGGGTGCATGGAGGGGTGGGGGGACCTCCCTGTGGGAACCCAGGACCCTAAATACTTTCCCTGTGCCTGAGGGCCAGCACCTTCTGACCCTTGTCCCGGGCACTCTGGTCAAGGGCAGAGAATGAAGATAAGCTGTTCCCAGGGTCTCGGAGGACAGCTCCCCTTTCATTCAGGAAGCCCAAAGTTAAAAGTAATCCCCCCACCCCCGTCTTCCTTTTCTTTTCTCCTCCCTCCCTCCCTCTGTCCCTCCCCCCTACTTTCTGCCTGCTTGCCTGCTTTCCATTTCTTTCCAAGACAGGAAATCCCTGGCTGTCCTGGAGCTCACTCTGTAGACCAGGCTGGCCTTCAACTCACAGAGATCCCCCTGCCTCTGCCTCCTGAGTGCTGGGACTAAAGGAGTGCTTAGACTCCTGATGTCATATCACCCTTCACCGGAGTTCATTGTACCATTAGTCCTTCCTGCCCTCCCTTTTCCTCCCTCCCTCCCTCCCTCCCCCTTCCTCCCTTCCTCCCTTCCTCCCTCCCTTCCTCCCTCCTTCCTTCCTCCTTCCTCCACCCCCTTCCCTTTCTCTCCAAACCTTATTGTAAAGAACTTGGCAAATAAAAACACACATAGCGGTATTGGCCAGACCTGATTCCTATTTTGTCTCGGTAAACCTCTATACAGTTAGAACAGCCCTTCTGAAGCCGTGGAGCGTCACACAGGAGTCACACTTTGACTGTCCAATAGGTTTTTATGCACTTTCCCATCATAAAAGCCCCAAACACCCACGGTATAACAATTAGCTTTATATCCTCTTTCATGACTCAGCTGACCATCCATCCTTCCTGAGCACCCAGGATTTACCTTTTTCCTACTCCATGATACGCTGTGCCCACATGCACACTTGTTTATACATATACATACGTCTATCATAGGCTAGGTTTGCATACAAGGAAGAACATGTTTTTCCTTTCTGAGATTGTGCAGTCTCATTTAATACTACGTGGTCTAAGTCAACCCATTTTCTTGCAAATTTTGTGATTTCATTTTTCTTTAGAGCTGAATAGTATCCCATTTTATTTTATTTTATTTTTACCTTTTTAGAGCTTTATTGGGAGAGGGGGGGAAGGGGGAGGAGGAGAGAGAGAAGGAGAGAGAGAAGGGGAGAGAGAAGGGGAGAGAGAAGGGGAGAGAGAAGGGGAGAGAGAAGGGGAGAGAGAAGGGGAGAGAGAAGGGGAGAGAGAGAAGGGGAGAGAGAGAAGGGGAGAGAGAGAAGGGGAGAGAGAGAAGGGGAGAGAGAGAAGGGGAGAGAGAAGGGGAGAGAGAGAAGGGGAGAGAGAGAAGGGGAGAGAGAGAAGGGGAGAGAGAGAAGGGGAGAGAGAGAAGGGGAGAGAGAGAAGGGGAGAGAGAGAAGGAGAGAGAGAGAAGGGGAGAGAGAGAAGGGGAGAGAGAGAAGGGAGAGAGAGAAGGAGAGAGAGAGAAGGAGAGAGAGAGAAGGAGAGAGAGAGAAGGAGAGAGAGAGAAGGAGAGAGAGAAGGAGAGGGAGAAGGAAAGAGAAGGAGAGGGAGAAGGAGAGAGAGAAGGAGAGAGAACCAGAGAAACAGAGACCGTGTGGAGAGAAGAGAGTGGAAAGAGAAAAAGGAAGCTTTTTTTTTTTTGAGCTGAGAATCGAACCGAAGGCCTTGTGCTTGCTAGGCAAGCACTCTACCACTGAGCTAAATCCCCAACCTCAGTATCCCACTTTATATATTGTGGTGGTTTGAATGGCCCCCATAGGCTCAGGGAGTGGCACTATTAGGAGGTGTGGCCTTGTTGAAGTGGGTGTGGCCTTGTTGGAGGAAGTGTGTCACTGGGGGTAGGTTTGAGGTTTCAGATGCTCAAGCCAGGCCCAGTGTCTGTCTCTCTTCCTGATGCCTGCAAATCTAGATGTAGAACTCTTGGCTCTTTCTCCAACACCATGTTGCCTGCCAACTACCATGCTTCCTACCATGATGATAGTGGACTGAACCTCTGAAACTATAAGCTAGCCCCAATTAAATGTTAATTTTTTTAAATTAAGAGTTGCCATGGTCATTGTGTCCCTTTACAGCTAACTAGGACAGATACGTACCAGATTTTCATTATCCATTCATATGCTGATGGACAACTAGGCTGGTTTCATTTCCTTGTTATAGTGTGAATAACACACCAAGAAACACTGGGGTGCAGATATTTCCCTGGTAGAGTATGAAGTTCTCTGGGTATATGCTCAGGAGTGAAATAGCTGGTATGTATGGTAGTTCTATTTGTAATTGAAGAATATCTAAACTTATTTCCTCAATGGTTGTATTAATTTGTACCTCACCAATGTAATAGGGCTCTTATTTTTCATCTTCTCCAACACTTGGAGTCAGCTTTCTTGATGGTAGCCATTCTGACTGGGGTTTTAATTTGCATTTTCCTGATGGATGTGGAACACTTTAAAAAAATTTTGAGGTTTGTTTATTTTGTGTGTATGAGTGTTTTGCCTGAATGTATGTAGTATGTACACTGCATGTGTGCCTGATGCCAGTGGAGTTCAGAAGTTCATGTCAGATCCCCTGACACTGGAGTTACAGATGGTTGTGCTGGGAACTGAACCTGGGTCCTGTGCAAGAGCAACAAGTGTGTTTGACTACTGAGCCTTCTCTTCAGCCCCCATTAAATCCTTTTAGAAATAGTGACGGGCCATTTGTATTTCCTTTTTTGAAAGTGTTCATTAGTCCATTTGTTGTTGTTGTTTGTTTTTGTTTTTCGAGACAGTGTTTCTCTGTGTAGCTTTGCGCCTTTCCTGGATCTCACTCTGTAGACCAGGCTGGCCTCGAACTCACAGAGATCCACCTGCCTCTGCCTCCCGAGTGTGGAGATTAAAGGCGTGCGCCACCACCACCCAGCTCATTATTAGTCTACTTTTTGACTGGCAGTTTCATTTCTTTGATGTTTAATTTTTGCAGTTCTTTATCAGTCTTGGCTATGAGTCCTTTGCCTGAAGTGCAGCTGGAAAGATTTTTTTCCATTCTGTCTGTGTGTATTCAGCTGAGTGTTTCCTTCACTGTGCAGAAACTCGATTTCCTACAGTCCACCTGATGATACCTGGGGCTGGCTCCTGTGCTGTTGGGGTACAATTCAGAGGGTTACTGCCCACCCAATGTCTTGACTATTGTCTGTGCTTCCTTCTAGAAGTTGTAGGTTTTAGATTAAGATCTTTGATCCATTTTGAGTTTTCTTTTTGTACAAGGTGAAAGGTAAGAATCTAATTTCATTTTCTGCAGGCACATAGCCCAGTTTTTCCAACACCATTTGCTGAATGTATTTACTTCTTATCTACTGTATATTTTTGTGTTTGTGCAGAGCTTTGTAGTTTCACTTCTGAATCCTCTCTTCTAGTCCATTGATCTGTCTGCTTTGTTTGTTTGTTTGTTTGTTTTTTGGTTTTTTGAGACAAGGTTTCTTTGTGCAGCAGCCCTGGCTGTCCTGGAACTCACTCTGTAGACCAGGTTGGCCTTGAACTCACAGAGATCCCCCTGGCTCTGCCTCCCGAGTGCTGGGATTAAGGCATGCGCCACCACAGCCCGGCTGTCTACTTTTTTCAAAACCCATTTTTATTCTTTAAATTTGTTTTATACAATGAAAATATAATTACATAATTTTCCCGTTGTCTTTCTTCTCTCTAACCCTCCCCACATACACTCCCTTGCTCTCTCTAATTTTTGGCTTCTATTTCTTTAACTGTAGCCAAATCATATACATATAAGTAACACTGTATAGACTAAGCTAGTTAGTACACATATGTCTACTTTTATACCAGCTCTGCAGTATTATTTGAACCTTGGCTGTTCATGGTCTTTTGTAACTTCATAGGAATGCTTATGTTGTGTTTTCTAATCTGTGAATTTTGATAGACACTGCATTAAATCTGTAGCTTAATTTTGGTAGCATAGCTGTATCTTACAATATTAATTCTGCCAATCCATCATCTGGTGTTTTCTTTGATTTTCTTTCTTTCTTTCTTTCTTTCTTTCTTTCTTTCTTTCTTTCTTTCTTTCTTTCTTTCTTTCTTTCTTTCTTTCTTTCATCTTCTTGAGACAGTGTTTCTCTGTGTAGTTTTGGTGCCTGTCCTGGATCTTGCTCTGTAGACCAATCTGGCCTCGAACTCATAGAGATCCATCTGCCTCTTCCTCCAAGTGCTGGGATTAAAGGTGTGCGCCACCACCGCCCAGCTGATATCCTTTTTCAACATCTTGAAGGTTTTGTTGTAAAAAATTTCTGTCCTTTGGTTAGATGTATTTCTAAGTATTTTTTTTTTTTTTTTTTTTTAATAAGGTCTCACTATGTAGCCCTGGCTGTCCTGGAACTCACTATGTAGAAGACTGGCTTTTGAACTGTGAGAACTACCTATTTTTGCCTCCCAAGCAAAAGTGCAAAACTATACCTGGCTTCCTACCATGCTTAGCAGTTTTTGTTTGTTGTTCTTCTCATATTTGGTAGTTTTCTTTGAGAGTATCCTGTTGTCATATATGAAAGCTACTGTTTTTCCCTGATACTGATTTTGAATTCTGCAACTTTAAGTGTTTATTAGGCCCAAGAGTTTTCTAGGAGATTCTATAGGTCTTTATCATGTCATCAGCAAATCTGACTCCTTCCTTTCCTAGTTTTAATCCCTCTTTTGTCTTTTTCTTGTTTGATTGCTGTAACTATGACCTTGAGCCTAGGTCAAATAAGAGAATGGACAAAGTTGTCACACTCTTGGTTTTAGAGAAAATGCCAAATTAAGTGTTAGTTTAGTAAATGTTGGCTATAGGTTTGATGTATATAACATTGATTATTTTACAGTATATCCCTTCTATTCCTAACATCTCAAGAACTTTCATCATGAAGGAATGTTGAACTTTGCCAAATGTCTTGTCAACATCAATTAATAATTATATGGTTTCTGTTCTTAAGTTTATTTATATGGCATATTACATTTATTGATTTATATATGTTGAGCCTATTTTGACTTTCTGGGATAGCCTCCCCCGCTGGCTTTTTGAGACAGTGTTTCTCTATACAGCATTGGCTGTCCTGGACTTGCTGTGTAGACCAGGCTGGCCTTGAACTCACAGAGTTCCACCTGCCTCTGCCTCCTGAGTGCTGGGATTAAAGACAGGCACCACCATATCTGGCTTTCCTTCACTTTTTATTTTGTGGAACAAGTTATGAAGAATTGGCATAAAAATCTCCCTTGAAGGTTTGATAGGATCCAGCTATGAATCCGTCTAGCCTGGGCTTTCCTTTGAGGAAAGCTTAGGCTTTGGATTAAAGTTTTGATCTCATTGCCTATAATTGGTTTATTTAAATGGGTTTAATTTTGGTAGATGACACATTCAGAAGTTCCTCTATTTCTTCTGAGTTATCCATATTTTTAGAATAAAAGCTTTCTGGGGCTGGAAAGATGGCTCAGTAGTTAAGAGCATGTATTGCTTGCTCTTCCAGAGGTACCATGTCAAGTGGCTAAACCATCTGTAACTAAGCTCCAGGGATTCCAACACCTTTAGACTCCATGGGCCCCACAAGCGTGGCACACACTCACATAGACACACACACATGTACGACTAAAAATGAATTTCAGCCGGGTGGTAGTGGCACATGCCTTTAATCCCAGCACTCGGGAGGCAGAGCCAGGCAGATCTCTGTGAGTTCAAGGCCAGCCTGGTCTACAAAGTGAGTTCCGGGAAAGGCGCAAAGCTACACAGAGAAACCCTGTCTCGAAAAACCAAAATAAATAAATAAAATGAATTTAAAAAACAGAACATTAGCTTTCATAGTAGTTTCTAATTGGAGTCAGTTGTAATGATGTCTTTTTAATATCTAGTTTTGTTAATTCCTGTCTTCTTCCCACTTTTCTTTGTAACGTTGGCTAAAGAATTGTCAGTTAAAAAAAAAAAAAAGAACTGTCAGTTTTATTAACCTTGTCAAAGAACCAACTCTTTGCTTGGTTGATTTTATGTATTATTATTTCAGTTTCTATCCTGGTTGATTTTTTTTTTTTTTTTTTTTGTGTCAATTTGACACAAAGTGGAATTTTCTTGGAAGAGGAATCATCTTAAAAAACAAAAATAAAAAAAAACAAACAAACAACCCCCCCAAAAAAGCAAAAACATACTAAACATAATAATAATAAAGATGGCATTTTTTTCAGTGGCAAGTACACACCGTAGTGATGATTTGAGCCCAGATAATTATGTAATATATCTGGCAGCATTTTCCTTATTGAGAACTAGTTGTCTAAATAACATCTCACATAGTTAAGCGTAATGTATGAGGAGAGCAGTCCCTTAGACTGCTAAACATACTGATCATTTTTTAAAGGTTTATTTTCTGTGTTTCGCCGGAATTTATGTGTTTGTGTGTACCACATGTACACCTGGTTGGATCCTTTGGAACTGGAGCAGTGAATAGTTCTAAGCTGCTGGGTGGGTGACGGAAACTGTACCCAGGTCCTCTTGAGGAGCAGACATGTTCTTCACCACTCAGCCATCTCTTGTCTTTTACAGATCTCCTCAACTCTTGGTTATACGTCCCTGCTGGCTGTTTAAGGTAGCCAAAATTAATCACTTGCTTTCTCACTGTCAAGGCCAGCTAAGGATCTGGTTCTCAGTGGGTCACTTGGACTAAAAAGGACTTCTGACGCCTCTAGCCTGCCTTTACCTCCATGTGTAGGCAACTGAAGGGCTTGCCTGACCAACATCTCACTTAGAAGTGTGGACAAAATATTGCCTCTCTGTTGGCGACTGGTTAGAATCCATCTAGTGGCATTTCCACAGCCTCCGGGATGAGAGATGATAGAACAGATGACTTCCCATGATTCCAGGGTGTTGGAGAGATGCGCCACAGTCTCCTAGGACTTATTTGAGCTTGGAAGGCAAGAGGGTATGCTTCCTTTTAATTTCTCTGACCACATCATTATTGATCTCCAAGTATGGTGATTGGATGCCCAAAAGATCAGTTGCATCTGTCTGGTATGCACCAACCCCACCCCCACTCCAACAGGGTTTCTCTGTGTAGCCCTGGCTGTCCTGGAACTTGCTGTGTAGACCAGGCTGTCTTTGAACTCAGAGATCCACCTGCCTCTGCCCACCAAGTACTAGAATTAAAGCCTGCCTAGCCTAGTCTGGTACTTATAAATACTGTGTAATTAGATAAAGCTTGAGCCGAAATGAAACATTTTTAAATAAGTCTTGATTAAACAAACATTTGCTAAGCCAAAACTGTTAGCAAGAGTGGATTAATCATTTATGATAACTCCACTTATTTAAGCAGAGGCTTGATATTAACGTACTAGACTTTGACCTTAGAAATTTTAATATCATCTATCTATCTATCATTTCTCTCTCACCTTTTGCATGACTTAAATAACTTACTTGGACCCTTGTAACTTGTATAAGCTTCCCAGCTTTCTTTCCCATTCTGGAAAAAAAAAAATTCCCATCTTAATTTTCATACACAAATCTTTCTTTACTAAAAATATTTTCATTTTTGCATCCTAACATCTTACTGGTTTCTTAATACCATGACAAATACATTTACCTCCTGTTGTGAGAATTTTCTCCCACAGGGATTAAACAATGTCTATCTCTTCTTCACAGGGTCCCAATGACAAACCAAAGTGGAGTTTCACCAAAGCTAACGAAGGGGACCACTGAATTTTGAAGGCTGATTTACAGAGCATGGGGGAACCTGAAGGCAGCCATATTGGGAAGTCTTTATCAGCATGGATGGTGTCTTTCCCAGAGCCACATAGTTGGAGCCATTTGGCTTAGGGTTTGCTAGAATCTGCGGGGTTTTGTTATTGTTTTTAATGAATTCTGGGTGGTCTCTGAGGTAAGAGAAACATCGGGCACAGGGAATTTCTGGGGACTTTCCCTTTCTCTACTTCCCCCCTCAGAATGGCTCTAATTAAATATGGGATTATAATTGAGAGTCCCCCCCCCGGGGGGGGGCACTTTTCACCATCCCACAGAGGCAGGCACTTAGGCCACACACAAGTTGAAAGTCTAAAGTCTTCTTCTTAAATCCTGGGGATTTAATTTATTCCACCTGTCCAGGAGGCTTCTATTTCCATCTGTAGAGCAAAAAAAAAGAAGAGAGGCAGAGGGTCCCCTTATACTCCTGAATCTCCAACCCAGCATCCTCAGAGGCATAGTCTCGCCAGTTGAAGGGGGAGTCAGCTTGACCTGAGAAAACACCCCAGGACCAGTGACCAGTGTGTGGCTGGTTATTCTTATCCATGCCTGTGGTCACAGACGTCTCCCCCCCCCCCCCACCCACACCCCCTGCCCCAGGTTTCACTTATACCTGAGATAATCCTGATGCTTTCATTCCTGAAAGAACACTATTCCCTTCTAGCCTTAATCCACAGGACACATGAAGGCCTGCAGTCGAAGGGACAGAATGTTCCACTCCCTAGCTATAAAATGGCTTAAGGCCCTGCTGTTTAGGGTGGTATAAACCAAAGTAACCCCTCCTTTCGTGCAGGAGTGTGGACCACAGCACATCTTGAATAGTATACTGAGCAAGTAAGTGATGGCTAAGGCGAAATTGTTAGGCCCGGGGCCAGACATACTTCCTGGCTTGTAGGTGATAGGGAGGTTTGTGTTGCTCCGGGTAAAATAGAAAGGGAGAGCTTCCGAGGCCTTAGGGTTGCTTTGGTCTCTTGTCCATTCTCTTAATCTGTCAATCCATAGTACTCCCCCACCCCAACTCAGATAGAAAGCTGGCACAGAAACATCCCCGGTGACTCTCCTCTTGTCTAAAGAGGGAGGGCTGTCTATGTGGTAGAGCCTCCTTGAAACTCTCCACGTGACCTGGATTCACATCCCTGTAATGTAGAGAGCACTAACCACAAAAACCAAAAAGACTGGACAGCTGAAGGAACTCCGAAGGTATGGCATCAGGCTGTTCTCTCTCTCTCTCTCTCTCTCTCTCTCTCTCTCTCTCTCTCTCTCTCTCTCTCCCTCTCTCCCTCCCTCCCTCCCTTCCCTCCCTCCCTCCCTCCTTCCTTCCTTCCTTCCTATTATTTATTTATTATTTTACATCCCAGCTGCAGTTCCCCCTCCCTCCTCTCCTCCCAGTACCCCCCCACCTCCTCATCTCCCCTCTCTTCCCACTCCCCAATCCACTCCTCCCCATTTCTGTTTAGGAAAGGGCAGGCCTCATAGGAGCCACAGAGACTGAACAGACAACCAGGGAGCCTGCATGGGACTGACCTAGGCATTGAATATATGTGGCAGTTGTGTATCTTGGTCCTCTTGTGGAACTCCTAACAGTGGGAAGAGAGCCTATCTCTGACTTTTCCTGGCTTTCGGGACCCTACTTCTCATACAGGGTTGCCTTGCCCGGCCTTAATACATCGGGAGGTGCTTAGTCTTAAGGCAACTTGATGTGCCTTTTATTTTTTATTTTTTATTTTGGATACTTTTTTGCTTTTCTTAACCTTTCCATGTTACTGTAACTGAAAGGCGAAAGCAAAGGGTTCAGGGTGTGGTGGGGCAGAAACAAAACCAGACAAATGTGGTGCAATGGAGTGAGTGGGAAAGAACATTCTATGTCAAAAAACAACCAGAAAGAGCAGGCAGTAAGACCCAGGGGAGCTGGCATTTGCTGCCTCCTGCCCAAGTTGGCCCTGCCTAGGCTGAAGTGCTTGGCCTCAGCAGCAGCAGCTTTTCTAACACCTGGCCCTTGATCCTTTGGGTCCCTGTTGAGATCGGTGCTTCCCCAATATTGGCCCTGGGCTGCTGGAATGTCAGTGTTAGAGCGGCTGTTGCTAGGCCAGTGGTGGGGGCACATGGCTGGGAAAACTCTTAAGTCCTCCTTATGATCTGGGAAATATATCATGAAACACAATGTGTCAGAATCCAAGGAATCCACCGCAAAGGTCTGATATAACCTCTAGTCTGATAATGTCAACCAAGTCCCTTGGTTACTTCCTGCCTGGAATGAAGTCAGCCCCAGGATAAATGAGCCCATATTGTCCCAGGACATGATGTCCCCCTGAGATGCCAGCATTTCACAGATTAAATGTGGATAGTCACCGCCTTCCTTTTTCAAACAAACATCCAAGTTAGATTGGCACGGATCTAACAGAAGAAATTACCCTCCAGTGTGGAGGCCCCAAGAAGCAAAGTAAAGAAAGGCATCCCATGGTCTCAGCTGGAGGAAGCAGAGTCAGTCAATACGTAGAGAATGGCTAGGGAGAGAACAAATTTAATTGCCATCTAATTGTTAAGTTAAAAACAGTAAGATTCCCTCTCTTTGGATTGTACAAGACACAGAGAGAAGATGGGAGGTACAGGCACTTAAACGCGCGTGCACACACACACACACACACACACGCACGCACATGCACACAGATGCACAGACACACACACAAACACACACACGAGCACACACACACAGACACATACGCGCACACACACAGACACACACACACATGCACACAGACACACACACACATGCACACAGACACACACAGACACACACAGACACACACACACACACACACACACACACACACACACACACACACGTAATATATTTCCTGAGTGGAAAGTGACTTCCTGAGTCTCCCCCAAGGGCTGTCCTTCCTCCTAGCCCAGGGATAAGGTTTCACCTTAGCCCTGTGAGATAACATCATTGCTGTGGAGCCAGGCTTTAGGTTAATAGGGCTGTGTCAGTCTCTGCATAGATCTCAAGTCACCAGAACAACTGAACTTGCTTTCTGTGACATACAGACATTGGAGCAGTGGTTCTCAACCTGTGGTTTGCACCCCCTTTGAGGTCAAATGACCCTTATACAGGAGCTGCCTAAAAGCATCAGAAAACGCAGATATTTATATTACGATTGATAACTAGCAAAATTACAGTTATGAAATCACAACGAAAATGACTTTATGGTTAGGGGATCACCACAACATGAGGAACTGTATTAAAGAGTTGCAGCATTAGGAAGGTTGAGAACCCCTGTCCCAGCACGAGAAGCAGTGTCTAAAGGGGACTCTCCTTGTTAGAAGAACACAGAGCCCCAGCCTGGGACTTCCAGCCTAGAATGTGGTAGTGGTGGGGCCCCTCCTCTTTCAGGATGAGGAAGGGTGCAGGCTGCTCACTATCTGGCCCTTCCTGTCCTTTCAGGGTCTGGCTTGTGGTTAGCTCTTTGCTGACATCAGTGCTGTCTGGGGGTAGAAATGAATGATGAGGCGCCTCTTACCTTCAGGACACCTGAGCCATGAATTGTTGCTCTGGTGGGAGAAGATGATGGGAGGGGACTGGTCAGAGTTGCTGTTGGCTGCTCCCAAGCTGTCACTTTTGGGAATCTTCTTCCTTGTGTCTGTTTATGATTCTCTCCTCTCTGGCTTCCGGTCCCTTCCTGTGCTTGGGAACTCACACCTCTGGGCCAGCCTGGTGACCTCTCTCCTCTCTGCCACATTCCACTGTTTGGCTTTGCCTTGGGAGGGCTCTGGAGTTAGATTTCTCGGTCTATGAACTATAGTATCATCATCAACTAAAGTCAAATCTGAAAATACTGGTGGAGGAAAGGAAATGATGTCTGGAATTGGCTGTTGTTCCCATCTTAGGTGGTCTTTTAATAAAAAAACAAAACAAAACAAACAAAAAAACAGAGCCAGATATCAGGGTGAAAGCTGAAAGATCAGAGAAGCAGAACAGCCAGCCACTAGTTCTTACCTCCATGAAATCCTCAGCCTAAAGACAGGGGGTTCCTGTTTCCTCACACCTTATATATCTTTCTCTGTCCAGCCATATTACTTCCTGGGATTAAAGGCATGTGTGCTTCCCAAGCAAAGGCATGAGATCTCACATGCTGGGATTAAAGGTGTGTCCCACCACTGACCTCTATGTCTAATCTAGTGGCTGGCTCTGTCCTCTGATCCTCAGGCAAGTTTATTAAGGTTCACAATTAGATGAAGAATGTTCTAGAGTGTGGGTGTGAGGGAAAAGAGGGGAGGTGACAGAATCAGGTGTGCTGAGATAGATCCCTGGATGACACTCTGTAGGTATTTATCAATCTCTGTGAACATTTGGAAACGATGCTTGGCTTTCAAAAGCCAAGACACTGGGAGCCACCATGCTGCGTGAAGGGGATCTTTGGCTCTCTTTTGGAGGGAGACTGAGCACAGGCCTGGTTTACAAGGAGAGGGTTTTTTGTCTTTTTGTTTTGTTTTTCGAGACAGGATTTCTCTGTGTAACAGCATTGGCTGTACTGGAACTCTCTCTGTAGATCAGGCTGGCCTCAAACTCACAGAGCTCCGCCTGTCTCTGCCTCCTGAGTGTTGAGATTAAAGCCACCACCTGGCAGAAGGGGAGGTTTTAATGTCCTCCTGCTTACTTGGAAGGTTGGAGCTCCTGGGAGGTGGCAGGTATGTAGAATTGGGACAACAGGGGACATGGGTTTGTTAGGATGTGCTAGCAGGTGAAGATGAGGTGCAAGGCAACCTCTGAGAGCTGGGACAGCTGTGGGGTGATGCTGAGGAGTTCCTTGTGATGCACTCCAGTTCACCTGTTTGATGTGCCACACAATTTGAGTGCACGGGACACAGAGCTCAGAGAGCCATCAGATCAACATGAAATCACGGAGCTTTAAAACCAAATAAGCATGCCAGGTCCACTCCACCTGCTCAGCCAGGCTGCCAGGCTGCCAGTCCTCAGAGCAACTGTCTAGCCCACTGCTCACTTCACTCACCCTGGGGACATGATCCTTCTTTGGGTTCAGGGCTCACTGCCTCATCTTCAGCTCAGCATGGTCCTCACCCAGCCTCCAGGCCTGAATGTGGGCTCAGCCTTGACAAATCTCTCACAGCCTCTGGCTTCAAGCAGCAAGCCAGGCACTTCTGGTGTCTGTCACATCTACTGAGGTTTGGCAGCAACTCCTTTCTCCTGTGAAGACACTAAGTCTCTGTACTACATTACAGAAGAGCTCCACACTGCTACTGGCATGAAGAGGTGGAGCTTAATCCTCTCCCCTTGATGTCTGAGGCAACAGTGGAGTAGCAGAGGAAACCAGACCATGCCAGCTCCCTGCAAAGTCTTGGAAAGAAACCTGAGGATCTGTAAGAAGCCCTGTCCACCATCAGCCGGTTCACCTTCAGAAACCACATGGAGAAGCTGCATGACCAACAGAGGTCTTGAGATTGTGTCAGACGCAGGCCAGCGGTCCTTGGGCTCTAGGAGAGATTCCTGGAGACTCCTGTTGGGGAATCTTGTCTGCAGTCCCATGAGAAAACCCCAAGAGCCACCCAATTGAGCTTCAGCAACTCACAGAACCATGGGAGCAACAGATACTTGTTGGCTTCTGACTTTAAGTTTGAGGTAGTTCGTTTGGCAGCCCTGTTCTGGGGAAACTTCTGTGGCTTCTAGCTAATACAAAGGCCCTACAATAAAATCCACTTTTTGTTCATCAACCAGGGCTCCCCAAAGGTCCTCTCTACAGAAAGAGGAGGGAGCCACTGCCAACACTTAAAGATGTGTCAGACCCCCCCAAACTGCAACCTTTGTTCCTTTCCCATGTGGTTGCTGATGTAGACAGGAAAGGGAAAATCATCCTGTATCCTTAGAGGCCCCTGCGACCTCATCATCAACTATGAGGAGGTATCAGAGATCTCTCTCTCTCTGAGACCAGTCATGGACCATCCTCTTGATCATCTGGAACCGGTCCTGGACCCTCCTTCCAATGTGCACAGAACTTGACAGTCCCTCATCCAGCCGGATGCTGAAGCTAGACTTTGTCTCTCCATGATCGGGGACTTTGGACCAGCTGGTCCTTTTACTCATCCTTCTGCATGCGCAGGAAGGTGGTCTCCCCTGGGTGGAAATAAGAGATGTCTCATTTCTGTCAAATGATGGTCCAAAGGGCAGATGAGGGGACCAAAGAAGGGTGGACGAAATGGGGCATCCACATGTGTCAGCATCTCCTCACATCCTCCATAAATCCATGAGGAAATTGAGGTTACACAGCTGCCTCATGGGCACACAAATGTCCTAGTGGCATCACGACTTGACCCAGGCCAGCCTGACAGCCTGTGCTTCTCACCACACCACATGGGCAGGCAGTTAGGGAAGCCCCGAAGGCTGCATTCCTTCCTTGCCTGTGTGCTGGCTCGCTAGCCAGGACAGATGCCAAAGTTTTTCAAGGGGCAAACATTTCTCATATCTTAATTGAAGCAAGGTATTTGGATTCTACCCACAAAGTGCCCGGGGAGAGGAGTGATAAGGAAGAGGCCGCAGCCACGGCAGGTCTGGAGGTAGCTACTGAAGTGGATGGTTGTGTCTTCCAGACGTGTTCTGACTACCCTGTGGGCGTTAACTGGGAGCCCAGGATGCTGCGTCACAGGCAGTGTTAGAAATAGAAACTGAACCAGTTGCTTATACAGTTCGACTCAGAAGACCTGTTACTCTGTCCCTTCTGGTTCCTGGCCACCACCCCACCATACTGGGGAAAGGACCACTCAATCACCTGAACACTTGGCTCAGCCTGTTTTACGCTCACCTCTTTACTACATTCTACACACTGGAGAGACCCAGAGCTTGGCCAGATTGTTTTGTTTTTTTAAAGTCTTTGAAATACGTATTTTGTTGTTAAAGCTGGAGATGGAGAGGCAGGAAGCAAGGCTGGGTGGACTAGCAGTGTTTCCCAGGAGACTTTGATTTGATTTCAGTTCTGCGTAGAATGCCCGGCAGCCCGGTCTGCTTCATTCGCAAGGAGACATACGTCTGAGCTCTCCGAGGTACCCAACCCTTTGAGAAGTGAAGCTGGGATCGGCAAACCTCAGGAGGGAAACGAATACCAAGAAGTATGCGTTGATCCAAAGTAGTAGTTTTCAACCGTGCATGATGACTCGGATGCCTTGGAAACCACTAGAGAAATGGAGAAGAACCATGCATGGAACGAGGCTATAGCTCAGTGGTTGAACACTTGTGTGGCATGTGTGAGGTCTGAAGTTCAATCCCAAGCACCGGAACAAAAACCCCCATATACACAAAAACAAGGAAGATCCTTGCTTTGGACATTTTTCATTTAAGTAACTCATGATGTCAGCAGCTGATGGAAACCAAATAAGTAATATAAATTAAAGCAAGTGGCGCAAATAAACATAAAATGCCTACTGAGGTGGGGTCTCAGATTTAGATACATAACGAGTGATGAGTCACTGGCAAGGTAACACGTGAGCCATTTAAACAGAGCCACCACGAATACGGTTGATGTAGCCGAGCTGTGGTTATTTTCTTAAACGTTTGTTTAAGGATTTATTTTTAGTTATGGACATGAGTGTGTGTGCCCAAAGAAGCCAGAAGAAAGCATTGATCTCCTGGAGTTGGAGTCATAATCAGTTGTGAGCTGCCCAACATGGCTGCTGGGAACTGAACTCTGGTCCTCTGTGGGAACAGTGTGTACTTTTAACTTTCCAGTCCTTGTTATCAACTCATTTAAATGCTACAAATATCCATAGATTGCAACTCCACAAGGCATAAAATGAAGGGAAACCAAAAAGCCCACCAGACCTGTCTGTCTTGGCCACATGTTCTGGTTAGTTGGCCTGATGTGTGACCTGAACAGAAGTACCCCGTGTATTCTAACATGATTCTAATGACCTTGATGAGGTCTGCAGTTCCTTCTCTGGTGCGCCTGCCTTGTGCCCACCAGCCCTGTTCAACAGAGACCATTGTGTGGTAGCTTGGGGTCTGCTCAGGGTGTGGCCTCTGGTCACCACTGAGGCTTGTGACGTTCCTGCAGTTCCCAGTTTTCCAGTGTGGCTGCACAGACTTTTATCTGGACATGGCCAGATGCTTCTCACCCCCAACCACAGAGAGCAAAGAGGAAAACCTATGGCAATTCAGAGATGACTAAGGAAACCTCTGTGGCTGGAGCTAGGCCATGGCCCCTGGTGTGTGGTGGAGGAGTGGGTCTTGGAGGCAGGAGATACGGGTTCAAACCATCTTTCCTACTCTTCCTGATTGGCTCTCCCCTCTCTGTAAATGGCAGCAACTCTGAGCAGCCAAAGTCCTGGGGTCATCTTCCATCGCTGCCTTTCTTACACACAGCACACAGACTCCATTAGCAAACAGACCCCACTTTCAGAACACACCTAGATCCCCGGCCTGATTCATCACCTACTATCTTAGGTCCAACTTACTGACATCCTGTCTGTTTTAGGCCAAACTTGGCCTTCCAAAGCATGGGCTTTTTTTTAATTATTTCATTTTTTTGGATGTAATAATTACATCATTTCCCACTTCCCTTTCCTCTTTCTAAACTCCCTAAATATCCTTGTTCTTCAAATTCATGGCCTCTTTTTTTCATTAATTGTTATATATGTATATCTATATATACATGCATATTTATTCCTAAACATATAAATACAACCTGCTTAGTCTGTATAATGTCACTTGTATGTATGTTTTCAGGGCTGACCATTTGGTATTGGATAACCAATCTGTATGCTCCTTCTCTAGGAATGTGATTTCTCCAGATTTAAGCATTCTTTAGTTCCTATAGTTCTGTGGGGAAGGTTGTGGTCTCATGGTCTTTGCCCCTCAACACTCCCACCCCGTCCACTTTTAGTATGTCTGTTGGTGTTGTCCTTGTTTAGTTCATGTTTAGGCAGTTGTGCTGATGAGACTTCATGGTAGTTTGATATTCCTAGGAGACACAAGGTCACAGCGAAGTCCCTGATCCTCTGGCTCTTACGATCGATCTTTCTGCCTCATCTTCTACAGTGTTCCCTGAGCCTTAGTCACAGGAGTTGTAGATGTAGCTGATGGGACTGGACTCCACAACTATGCACTTTGAGTAGTTGTGGTTTTCTGTAATGGTTTCTGTCTGTTGCAAAGAGAAGTTTCCTTGATGAGGGGTGAGGCCTGCACTTATCTGTGGTTATAAGAACAAGTATTTAGAATGTAGTTAGGCATTATGCTGGCTGGTTTAGTAAAGTGGTGGTTGTAGATTCTCTTCCGAGATCCATGACTTCACCAGCCCTGGGTAGTTGGTTAGGTTTCTAATAACAGGCATGGTTACCCTCTTGTAGAGTGGGTCTAAGGCATGTTCTTAAGCTAGCAGCCTCAGTAACCCCTTCAGGGTATGTTGCTCTTCTCAGATCTTTCCTTGGTTGTTGTCAACCTTTAATTTTGATAAATGATCTCTCACTGAACCTGAAGTGTATTGATTTGGGTAGGCTGGCCGGAGAGTGAACTTCAAGGGAATCCACTGTTTCCATCCCCTGCCCTGCCCATGCCCCCCGCCCCTCTCAGTGCATGTCCACAGCCTGGCTTCTTCTGTGGGTGGTAGGGAGCTGGGAAATCCTCATGCTTTTGTGGTACTGTAGCCATCTTCCCAGCTCTCTCAATTATCTTTTCAGGGGCTCCCCTGTGTACCTTATTTAAAACAATGGCCCTCAGTCCAAACCTAACCCTCTTTATTTCATTCTGGGAGCTTGTCATGACTACATACTGTCCGTTTACCTGTTTATTTGCTGGCTTTTGCTGGGGTAGTGCCTGCAACATAGCAAATGCTCAGTGGATAGTTCCAGGCTTCCTGAAGCAGAGCAGTACCAAGAGAGGCTCATGGGAAGTCTCTCGGGACATGTGGGCCTTGAAGGCCAGAGGGTGAATGGATGAGAGGAAATAGAAGTCATTTCCTGCAGAGGGAAGAGTGATATGGACTCAATCAGGACCATAAGACCGAGTACCGTGCAGGGCATGGGTGGCACACTGGGACAAGGGTCTTGGGTGCCCTCAGATGATGTGCACAGAAGCCCCATACAAAGGCTTATGGCAATTATTCGATGAATGCTTCTGTAACCTTCAGATTTAGTCCGCCAAGAACCGTTTGTAAATCAACAGAAGTCCACTCAACCAGGGCGGCCTGAGGAAAGATGGAGCCTGTGTAGAGTTTGAAAGGGATGGTTTTTCTGCCTCCACCCAAGCTGGCTGTGGCCTGGGATGGCTGTGGTTCTGTGAACCTCACAGACTGCGAGTATGCCTGCGTTCACTTCTCTGGGGGGAAACACACCAGGAGTGAATATACCAGCACCTGGCAGGGAATCGGCACTTGGGAAAAGCCAGTTTTGACAAGGAGACAGGTGCAGAGGAGGACTTGGGGAGCGGGGCACTGAATATCAGCCAGTGCTGGGGTTAGCCGGGAGGCTCTTTGGGTATGAGCGGAGGCTTCTGAGGACTGCACAGCTGTGTGCTCACAGTCATGGCTAGCCAGCCACTGCTCCCTCCCTCCCTCCCACATTCTTCCTTTTCACTTGGTGACAGAAACTTTCCTGAGTACTTACCAGTACCAGGTGACTTTCAGTGCTTTGTCACATTAGTGTAATTACCTCAAAAAAACAAAAACAAAAACAAAAACAAAAACAAAAAACAAAAACAAAACAACATAGACAGAATAATTCATTTTAGTCAAGGGAATGGAAATGCATGAGGTTTTCTTTACAGTCGTGTGTGTGTGTGTGTGTGTGTGTGTGTGTGTGTGTGTGAACGTGAACTAAAGGCCTCCCAACACCTCAGTCTACATAAAAGCAAGAGCATAAGCAAAAAATGGTCAGAGTCATTGTTTTTCTAAACCTTGGAAATCAAAGACTTTCAGAAATCTGAAGGGTGTTTATTAAAAACAACAACAAACCTGTCCATTTTCCAGTTAGAGCTGTGAGCTTCATGGTATTTGCTGGAAGTGGTCCAGTTGAGTTGGCCTGGTAGATCACAGCTACTTGAAAGACTGAGGCAAGAAGATCATAAGTTCAAGGCCCGCTGGGGCTCTAGAAAAAGTTCAAGGACAGCTGAGGTAGATTATGGAGACTCTTTCTCCAGCTTTTTGAAAGTAAAAACAGGCCAGGTGTGGTAGTACAAACCTTTAATCCAAGGACTTGGGAGGCAGAGTCAGGTGGATCTCTGTGTGTTTAAGGTCAACCTGGTCTACACAGCAAGTTCCAGGATGGCTAGAACTACATCTTGGGAAAACAAACAAACAAATGCCCCAAAACACCATGAAGAGAGTGAAAATACAAGCTGGATAAAACACCATGAAGAGAGTGAAAATACAAGCTGGATAAAGTGATTCACACCTGTAGTACTGTGGTGGTTTGAAAGAAAATGGCCCAGAAGGAGTGGCACTGTTAGGAGGTGTGACTTTTGGGAGTAGGTGTGGCCTTGTTGGAGGAATTGTGTCACTGTGGGGGTGGGCTTTGAGGTCTCCTTTGCTCAAGCTACCTTCAGTGTGGTAGACAGTTTACTTTCTGTTGCCTGTGGATCAAGATGTAGAACTCTCAGCTCCTTCTCCAGCACCACGTCTGCCCGCATGCTGCCATGTCCCATCATGATGATAATGGACTAAACCTCTGAAACTGTAAGACACCCCAATTAAATGTTTTCCTTTATAAGAGTTGCTGTGGTCATGGTGTCTCTTCACAGCAATAGAAACCCTAACTAAGACAAATAACCATCACTCAGGAGATTGAGGCAGGAGGATTGCTGTAAGTTCAAGGGCAACCTGGGCTACAATAATGAGTTTTCAGGTCAACTTTGCCTATAGTGTAAGCTCCTGTCTGTATAAAACAAAATGTGGAAACACAACCCACAGAATGGGAGAAATATTTTCAAATCATTTATAATGGTCTATTATCAAGATTGTGCATAGAATTCTTACAACCTAGTGACAGACACATAACAAATTAGATACAGGAAAGTATCTTAATAGGCATTTCTCCAAACATTACAACACCCAGGACTATCTACATGCCAAGCAAGTCATTACCATTGAGTCATACTCTCAACTCTAAAGAGATATACAAATGGCCTATAGGCATTTGAAAAGATACTCAGTATTAGTAGCCATTAGGGAAATAGCCAATTAAAATGATAGCACAATAGCACTGAGCATCCACTAGCATGATTGTCGCAAACTAGACAGCTCGTTGACAAGGGTCAAAGAGACTGAAGCCTCCTACCACTGGTAGGAACATAGGGTAGCACAACTCCTTTGGAAAACAGTTGGCTAGTTCCTGAAAACATTAAACAGAGTTATCATTTGACCCAAAAATTCCTCTCCAACTTTTATACCCAAGATCATTGAAAACACATGTCCACATAAGCTCATACACAGATGTTCTTTATATTAGTCAATGATCCATCTCTGTAAGAGTGGGTAAACAAAATGTGATACTTTCATTCAATTAAATATTACTTGCCCATAAAAAAGAATAATAAATACAACACAAATGATCTGAAAACATTATGGAAGATGAAAGCAGCTTATGTTGTATGAGATAATTTATATGAAATGTCCAGACAGGAAATCCACAGACAGTGGGACCTGTGGCTGCCAGGGAAGGGGAAGGAAGCAATGGAAAGAGATTCCTTGGCAGTATGGAGTTTCCATTGAGATAATAAGAATAATCTGGAATTAGACAGTGGTGATATTTACATAATATTTTGAATATATATATCAAACCACTGTATATACTTTAAAAGAATGGATATTATGGTGTTTCAACAAAGAATATTAAGGAAAATCTTCCCATGACATAAAACTAGTTAATATAGGAGTTATGAATTGAATTCAGTACCCACAAGCTTAAGGATGTGTCATTAAGGCTCCCAAGCCTTGTCAGGCAGCATGGGTCCCTGGGAACTGTCACAGGTTCTGTCTTCTCTTGAGTGAAATCATTTCCAGGAGGTTCATCAGCTCTTCCATGGCTGCATTTGGGGTGGCCTTTGGGGCCACTCAGTAAGATATGATAGCATTGCTTGTGCTAAAGGTAGAACTCCACTTCTTCCTGACTGTTAATCATGGGTATTAATAAGAGTCCCAGGAATATCCTTTCCCTGAGAAGGGCAGACTTTCTCTTCTTCAGCTTCTCTCTATTCACCTGCCCAGCATTTAGCATCTATCTATTCATAAACAGTAATTCATCTACACAACCAGCTACCCATCCATTCATACACATATCCATTCACTCATCTACTCATCCATATATCCACCCACATGTTTGTGGGAGCCCACAACTGACTCAGTTTTCCAGTTTGAATCTGAAAGTCTATTCTGAGTCAATAGAGTTCAGGCTTACTTGCTCCAGAGTCATGAGAAAGTCCTGATTAGCCCACAGAGTCTCCTTGAAGGGCTGTGAGAAAGTCCTGATTAGCCCATGGGAAGGAACATACTATCTAGCTAGATGCAGGCTGCTGATGCCAGTTGGAGGTACATCAAGATAGAAAATGAAACTGCCTGCTCCGTGACACAAGGCAGGATGGATAGTGGTTGAATGCCTGCACTGTGCATTGTTCTACCTCTGTCCTTCAAGACTGTATATAAGCTGGCTGTGAAATCAACTCAGAACTGTCTGGCATTGACTAGCAGTCCTCTCGGCTCTGTTCTGTCTTCTTCATTGTCTCTACAATCTGCACACCTTCACCCAGATACCCAGTCGACTGGTCTGCAGGCTCCAACACATGTTTAACTATAATCTATCTATTCGTATTCCATAGATCTACCCACATGTCTAATCATCATCTATCCATTCATAATCTATCAATCTATCCATTCATGTATACAACCATTCACCCACCTATCCATTCATACATCCAATCACATATCCATCCATCCACCCATTCATCATCATCTTTTCCAATTCACTATTACCTGTTGCGCCATACTTTTTATAAAGTGAGTTAGTGAATAATCTTTTCAACTGGGTTTTGGAATATGAGTCAAGTACTTATTTTTTCCTAAGTCTTCTAGAGATTTATGAGTGTGGAGTCTACTGGGATGTGTGGATGGTAAAAACACTTCTTTCTTTCTCTTTCTTTCTTCTTTTTCTCTCTTCCTTCCTTCCTTCCTTCCTTCCTTCCTTCCTTCCTTTCTTTCTTTCTTCTCTTTCCCTTCCTTCCTTCCTTCCTTCCTTCCTTCCTTCCTTCCTTCCTTCCTTCCTTCATTTCTCTCTCTCTCTCCTCCCCTCCCTCTCTTTCCTTTCTGCCATAGAGCAAGCCATTTTTCTCCAAAGGACTTACTTGCAAATGTGCAAGCTCTTCCCTCAGGGCTCCATCTTCTGCACAACACAGACCCCTTCATCACCAACTCAACTTGTGATCTTGGGGAAGAAAGTTCTCCACTTATCTTTGAGACAGTGAAATGCAAACAAAACAAGAGCCACAGCAGGAGGCAGCCCAAAGCTTTGCTCTGTTGAGCTACCATTACTCTAGGCTCCAGGAGGGCCTGGGCCACCCGGCTGCCTCCTGCCTCGCTGGCCGGTCAGGGTTAGCAGTAGGGCAATCTGGAAGGCTGGCTGGAGCCTCTGAGAAGGCTGCTTAGAAATTCTTGGCTGGGGAGTGGCCGCCAGAAAAGGAGAACTACTGTAATGTCACGCCTGCCGGCCCAGCTGCCTCTGAGAGCATGCCAAGACCAGGCTTCTGCTCAGACTCTGCTCCTTGCTGTCTTCCTCAGGGATTCCCTCAGTCTTCCTGCTTCATCCAAATCTTTTTTGTTTTTCCTTTTTTTTTTTAGAGCCAGCACGATTTCTGTCTCCCTCAAACATACCTCCTCATCCCACAGCTATCCAGCCACTAAAAACACATTCATCACCTTTTTAGGGTCAAGCCAAAGACAAACAAGCCTGGGCACTGCCTTTATTCCCCAGAACAGGGAAGACAGATATGGAAACAGTATGGGACAGCATGCTGTATGCCCATGACTGTAGCAGGAATCTTAAAGGCCTTATTAATAAAAACAAACCTGAGGCCAGTTATTGGGGTGAATGCTGGAAGATCAGAGAAGCAGAACAAGCCACAGCTACCTCACCTTGCCAGTTCTTCAGCTGATTCTGTTTCCTCGAACTGGAAGCCTCTGAGTCCTCATCCAGAATGAATCTCAGCTGAACTGCTTTTCCAAAGCCTAGAAGCTTAACCACCCAAATGCTGCTAGTTTCTGGTCCTCACGCCTTATATACCTTTCTGTTTTCTGCCCTCACTCCCTGGGATTAAAGGCGTGAGTCACCATGCTTGGCTGTATCCTTGAACAGATGGATTTGTGCCTCTGAAATGCTAGGATTAAAGGCATGTACTACCACTGCCTATCCTCTATGTTTAATATTGTGGCTGTTCTGTCTCTGACCCCAGATAAGTTTATTAGGGTGCACAATATTTTGGGGAACACAATACCACCACACATGACTGCTCTGACTGGCCCAGACCCTGGAGGCTGGGGGCAAGCACTGTGGAGCACAATTTCTTCATGCTTTCTGGGTGATGTGTCCCATCTTCATGGCTGGGAAGGTCTTGTAGTTTGGCTGTCTTTCCCAAACCTCATGTTGAGAGTTAATAATCACTGTAATAGTATTAAGAGCTGGGACTATAAAGAGATTATTATGAGGGGCTGTCCTCATGAGACTGGGTCGATTGTCATGAAGTGTATTAATTATTGAGACAATGTGTTTCTGGTAAAAAAAAGATTAAATTCAGCTCCATAACAGGCTCCCTTGCCCTTCTGCCTTCTGCCATGGCTGGGGCAGCCAGAAGGCTCACAGCAGACATTACTACTTTGAGCTTGGACTTTCAAGGCCCCAGAATTGTGAGTAAAAAAATGTGCTTTATAAATGATCACTTGTAGTATTTTGTTACAGGTTTTAAAAAATGACCCAGGCAGCAATCCCATTCATGAGGGCTCCACCCTCATGCCCTAATCAATGGCCAAAGGCCCTACTTCCCAATATAATTAATTACAATGGGGATGGGATTCCAACATATGAATTTGGAGGGCATTAAGACTCAACTGGGCAGTGCTGGAGCACACCTTTAGTTCCAACACTTGGGAGGCAGAGGCAGGTGAATCTCTGTGAGTTTGAAGCTAGCCTGGTCTACAAAGTGAGTCCAGGTCAGACAGGACTGTTACACGAAGAAACCCTGAGTCAAAAAATCAAAAAAAAAAAAAAAAAAAAAAGAAGAAGAAGACGATGACGACAATGACTCATGACATCCAGGAAATGCCACTCACGGGAACTCTGCTGTTAGGGCTACATCCATCCACACTGTCTTCTGCCCCCTGAATGTAGGGCATGTGTGTGTGTATTTGGAACACTTAGTGAAGAGTACATGACTTCCACACTGCCCATGCTATCTTAGAGAAGGGGGTTCAAGGCATTGTGAGTTTCCAGGAAGGGGGTGCATCTGAGTCCCCAAAGGAATGACATCAGACATTGGAGACAGAAACCACGGCCTACTCTAAGATTTTCTGGGTGTGATAATTGCTTCACTCACCAGACAGCAAGTTGATAGAATAGGTTTTCATTAAGATTAGATTTTAAGTACCTGTTTCATCAAAATTTAGGTTAGTGAGTCATGAAGTGCTTGAGAAATGTCCAGCACATGGGAAATACCAGGCAAGAGTTAGCTATATTTTTTTAAATTAAAAAAAAATTTAATGTGCATTGGTGTTTTGCCTGTATGTATGTCTGTGTGAGGGTGTTGGGTCTCCTGGAACTGGAGTTACAGACAGCTGGGTCTTCTGGAAGAGCAGTCAGTGCTCTTAACCACTGAGCCATCTCTCCAGTGACGCTACTTTCTACATATTCCCTGTCTGTGCAGACATGGATGGCATCTTAGGCTTAGCCTTCTAATATTCTTCAGTTAGTGCCAAAAGGATTTGACTAATGAGACCAATTCTTTGCCGATTATCTGAATAATACCTAGCTGAGTCAGGGGCTTTCCTCTCTGGTTGAGGCAAGAGTACAGCTGAGATGGCCTTGATCATAGCCTTTAAGACTTTCCAACACTATGAGCCCCCTAAGGAGGCCTGAGCCTGCAGTGCAAACTGCCTGGAACCACTTTAACACAGTCAATTTGATCCTACCCAGGGATAGGTCATTAGATCCTGAGAAACAGTTAATTTATCATCATAAATGCAGAGAATGAACTAACATGGTCTTAGAGGGAATTAAAATCCCAGGAGCTGGGTGACCTCAGTTCCCTGTCCCAACACCCTCAACTCCTCCTGCAACTTTTTCTTTGGTCCCTCACCTCATTCATTCTGGGAAAGAGGCCACTCTGGGCTCTGTCCTAGCACTGAGGTGTTCGATCCGGATGTCATGGTTCCCTAACAAATTTGATCAACATGACTCTCCCCCACCAGGTTACCGTCCACCATGGGCCTAAAATGTCCCTTGTCCCTGGGGCATTGGTGGTCTTTCTACAACAACAAGTTTCTCAGAGGACTGTCTTCTCTCCAGAGAAGAGAAACAGAGAGACAAAGCATGGTAATGGGTGCAGAGCCCTGGTCCCTAGTGCACAGATGTGGGAAGCTAGGATGGTGCTGGGCCAGTAAGTAGCCAGGCACAAATGCTGATTTCATATGTTGGCTGCTCTACTATCCTGTGGCGTAAGGAAGAAAAGCAAAGCTTCTGGAAAGTGTTCCTCAGAACCTTAGCTAACAGTGCTGGAATTGAGATATTCAGGAAACCACCCCAATAAACACATTTTGGGAATGTTAGGCTCCGTGAGAAGTCCCATAAAAGACTACCAGTCACTATGCAATCAGCAAGAGTGTTTAATAAAAAAAAATTCCAGCATGCAGGGTCAACCATTTGATACAGTGACAAATGGTGACCCTAAGAGAAGCTAGCAGGCTCCTTTTAAGCAGGATTGGGGGACTCCAGCTGTGGTTAAGTGAACTTTGAAGTGACTGGGTATAGACCCTTCAGTAAGGATCTACAAGGATCATTTTATGATTGGCTCATGACATCTGGTCAGCACCTGTGGTTGCAGAGTCCGGGATCTGTCTACTGTGTCAGGGGTCTGTCTGACTGAAAACAACAAGAACAGTTCCTGCTTGTAGCCAGGCAGGACACTGATTGGCTACCAGACTGGACCTACTTCCTGAGGGTCTGATTGAAGCAAGACTTGAGTGAACATAGGATGGTGGGGTAATGTGGGGCAGAGGTCTTAGCAAACTGGCCCCTGGTGTGGGATAACCAACTAGCCCTGTTAGGGTCAGTCCTGTTGTAAGAGGGGACAGCCACTTCAGGGAACTAGTTTCAAATACCTCTTGCACAGGCTCATATTTCTTGTTTATGAAGTCCGTTTGCTATTTTGTTTCAATCCTCTGGTGAACAAGGGATGGGATTGTTGTCCTCATCTCAGGGGTGAGTAATAGGTTTTCTGCCTGACACCCAACCCCACACCTCATAATAGGTTTCTTGGCCAAAAAAGGTGGGTTCTCCAGTCCCAAAGATCAAGGCTAGAGATGTCTCACACTTGAATCAAAGCAGGGGGATTATATAGGTTGTAGGTGAGGGGTGATGACGTGTCCACCACAAGTTGGGTTTGTGTCCAAGTATGGTCAAAAGCTGAAAGCTTTAGGTGGAGACTCAGGAGCTGGTAACTTCAGGGGAGGAAGCTGTGGTAGACACCAAGAATGCAGAGCTGGGCTTTTTGGTGCCTTTCCTTTGTTTGGAGACTGAGAGTGTGGGGTTTAGAGAAAGAGAGCCACCGGAATGGGGCTTTCTGGATCAATTAGGAGTGAGCTGGAGGTTCCAACCCAATAGTGAGTACCTGATCCATGAAGAACTCTGTTGAATGATACTTTGTTTCTGTTCTGACAAATAAAGCCTGGAGATCAGAGGGCAGAGACAGCCACTAGTTAACCATAGAGTCAGATGGTGGTGGCCCATGCTTTGATCCCAGCTCTTGGGAGGTGGAGACAGGAATATGAGGCAGGTGGAGATAGGATCTCAGCCCCTATGTAGTCTGAGGATTCATAGCTTAAGAAGTTTCTAGTGGCTGCTGCTCTGCTTCTCTGATCTTTCAGCTTTCACCCTAATATCTGACTCTGGGCTTTTATTGATAAGACTGATTAGGATCATGCTTCAGGACTCCATTTAGGGTGTCTCAGGTGGCCATGCTGGAAAGGGCAGGGCAGACTACAGAAACTGAGAAAAGTCTTTTCAATCCAATCATCCTTAGGTCTCTTTTCTGTGGCTCATCCCTTGGTAAATCTGACTTACAGAGTATACCACACTGTCTCAGTTCACAGAAGACCTGTGTGGGACCACACAGAGATCACATACTCCCTAGGTGGCCACAGCCTTTATGTGAAGCCACTTGCCTTACAGAAGCAGGGCCCATGTGAGTAAACCCCATTGGATACATTGGCACCATGAGGCATGGAGATCTTGTGGAAAGTGCTTTGGAATTCCCATGCTCCATCCTGGTAAGGACTGGGCCCAGTCAGTGTGAGCCTGTTAACAGAGCATGCTCCTTCTGTCCAGCGAAAGAAAAACAGTATGTTTCAATGGAGCCACCCGGAAACACCTTTGGGTTTTGTATTTTAAATTCTCATTGCATATATTCATTGTACATGGTACTGTGTATGTTCCATTAAAAACATTTTCATACAAGTCTATCATATATTGTTTGAGACTAGTCTGCCACCATACTCCTGTGCTGTTGCTTTGTTTAGTGAGTTTGGTTGTTACCTTGAGGAGATGGGTTTGCTTCACAGCTCAGGCTGACCTGGAACTCACTACATAGCCCTAGCTGACCTTTAATTCATGATTCTTCAGCCTTGGTTATCTCAGGCATTTGCTGTCATATCTGACTTACTAGGAAGTTTTTGGAAGTGCCTGTAACCAACTTTTACAAAAACACGGCTTTATGACAGTTTCTTAGCACTTAAAAGATCAGATGCCTCCAAAAAAAAAATTAACATCAGCTTTAAAAAATACAGCTCCTGGGTTGTGGAAGTGGTATATGGGGTGATTTGCATGCACAAGGTTGAGTTTACCCCAGAACTCATGTAAAAAAGCCAGGCATGGTGGCACACCCAGAGACTGGTGTTCACTGGCCATAGAACAGCTAATCTGTGAGCACCCGTGAGAGATCGTGTTTCAAAAACGAAAGGAGGGGGCAATGAAGAGAGACCATTGACTTCTGGTCTACAACCCTTTCCCCTTCTGTGCCCTTGCCTACAAATACACAGGGGTAAGCCACATGCCTGCAAAGACAGTTACTGTTTCCTCTTTCCTTGTTTAGTCAGCTACCTCTTTCCATGTCATTTCCCCACCAGGTACTTATAAATGTAGATCAAGATTGTCCTTTCCACACCTAAAACACTTTGGCTCGTCCTCAGGACAATCTGATTTGTCCTGGAGGAAGTGGGTCGCAAGGCATGTGCCTTTCAGGGTTCTCCCGTCTGACTTGCCGTCGCTCTGCTTCCTGGTCTACCACACTGCCCTGGGGCCACAGTCTGACTGATCGATCATGTTGGACTGAAACCCTCTGGAGCCCCGCGTCCAGATACACTTTACCTCTGTTAAACTGTTTCTGTCGGGTACTTTGGCCACCATGACACAAACATAACGAATACACCCCCTTCTGTTCTCACCCCAACCACAGTCCCCCTGGCTTTCAATTCACCCCAGCTGGTGCTAGAGGAAGGGCTGTGGATGAAAGAATTCAAGAAGTGTGTGATGGATGGCTGTGCAGGGAGATCTGTCTTCTGAAAGAGAGCATTCCCTCTTGCTGAGATCCGCCACTCCGAGGACAGACTTCAGACGCTGGGGCAGAGCCAGGCCAGCTGTGTGGAGCTGCACTCCAGCCAAGCCACTGAATGTCCGCTTTCAGGCGGTCTGAGGAGCTGTTAGAGCCCTCTGCCTCTGAGGGCCTGCCCTCCTCTTCCAGTCTCCAAGAAAGGTCACAGAAAGAAAGGTTCTCCACACTTGGTACCAAATCTTTGTAGGAGAGCCTGTAATGGACGTACTTGTTTACTCCATCAGCCTTGAAGGGAGTTGTTCAAAAGTCTCGCAACACTAAAGGAAACCTACCCACTGGAGACGCCTTCTCTGTCAACTTCATAATGAGCAACATTATCATTTAACCTAGTACCTGCATTAACCAAACCTCTTGCCTTCCCCACTGGTCATCTGCTCATGTGTGTGTGTGTGTGTGTGTGTGTGTGTGTGTGTGTGTGTGTGTGTGTGTGAACTTCTGGAATCTGGGCTCCCTGGCTTGGATGCAGAGTCCGTCAGGTTCCTCAACACTGCAGGCTCTCTGAGAATGTCCTACAGGAGGCGAGGCCGAGGCTGTCCAGGTTGTTTTCTAGCTCTGCCTCAGGTTTGTCAGGATGGTACAGAAGTGTCCTACAGGTCTTCTTGTTTCCATGTGGTCTGTACATTTTTTTTTAAAGGACATGGACCAGCCAGTTTTGTTGGGATTCACTGTTTCTGGAGGTCCCGTGATAGAAGAGTTACCAGTACTAGAATGGAGAAACTGGCAGTGTTATTAAATTAGCATCTGGATTATAAATGTCCAAGCATGAGAGAGTCCAACTTTTATATCCTCTAAGTAAACACATTTTTCTCAAGTTTCAGCCAGGAAGGCTTCATGTATGGCCTGGCGTCATGAGATTCCACACGGAGTATCCTATCAGGTTCGTGCATTCTCACCATGTTCAGACCTTCATGAAGGGCACACTGCTCCAGGATGTTCAGAGTCATTGTTCCCTTTCAATTTCAGGTCAATGTCAGCTACTACTATTACCGTTTCATCTGTGTTTAGCTGTAATAAATCCATATATCCTGAGACTCTTCCCTAGCCACATTTTTGGAGTCTGAGTTTATTGACACACACTCTGGCCATTCCCAAATACTTGAAGCCTGTACTATCTGGTGCCTATGGGCCACAAGGGAGGGACAACCTTACCCAGGGACAACCTTATCCCCTTGATAAGATTTCTTGAAACAGAATGTTATGTTCTCACCACCGTAGGATCTAAACCACTTTAAAAGAGTGCCGTCCTTGGCTCTGAGTGGCCAAATACCACAAACACTTCTCAAGTTCACAGTTACGCAACCCTGGCACCTTGAAGGCCATGTGCATGAACAGGCAGTCTGTGTTTGAAGGTGGATGCCTCAGATAGTGCTCGGACTCCAAAGAGTGCCTGGTCCTTTTTAACTTGAGGTGTTAGGCAAGCATGTCCCACCCCTGGAGCAGACTGTTTGCAGGATTCAATACACATGTGCACGTGTACATGTACATACACACACTTGAGCATTGGTCAGCTGAGACACCAGGGTCAGCTCTTAGGTTACAGTGGCCTTTCGGTCCTTGATCCCTCTTGACTTTCATTGTGCAGATATACACTCTCATTGTAAAAAGTTTGATGCCATAGGCAGAGCTCTTGTATGTTGAGGAAAAAGAGCCTTTTGTGTAATTTTACTGAGGCTCATGTAAGGGAATATTCACATTCAGCCAACAATACTATGATGGGGCAGATGATGCGGGTGCCCAAATCCTGCGTGCTTGGAGGCAGGCTAGCTGAACATGTGTGTAGTTCTGGTGACACAGGTGTCATACTGCAGTGATGTGGCTCTTATAAGGAGGCCGGAATAAGTCACCTCACTATGTGAATGAGTAACTGGAACATAGAACTGCAGTTTTAGTAACCATTTTCTCCAAACGTTTTAAGGCGTTGACTGAACTCAACCAAGGCCCAGAATGACTAGGTCGAGTTCACACAGGTAGTTAATAGCCACTGAGGATCAAGAACCTCTTTACCAACCAGTTCTAACTAGAGTGATAAATTCTCTCTATCATCAGTGGAAAATTGGAATTTTAGTAGCTCTGCCCGAGCAAATGTTAGAAGATCAAGGCAGTAGGTAAGCTCTTTATGACACATCACTGTCCATCTAAGTATTTTTAGACTGTGTATATCATCGGCTGGATTTTTAAAGTGGATGGGGACTACACCAGAGACAAGGTTTCAGGAGGGGTTGCCCATGTAGGGGAGACTGGCTTAGAATTTGGGGGATGTCTCTTCTAACTGCACGTGTTGGAAGCAAATCCAGATCAAGGATAAAGCAACTGTTTTTTTCTGTTTTCTTCACTCTGCATCTCTGTGCTGGGCTCCCTGAGGAACTTTACTTTGGCTGACCTGACAGGCCCAGGAAGGGGCCAGGTGGAGTCTCTGGAGCTGGCCTTTCGGGAACTGTGGCCAGGCTGTGCTCAGAAACCACTTCTAATGGCCTCCAAAGCCTCAGGGTTGAGAAAATCCTCTGGTGTTGATGGATTTCTCCTCCTCTGAGGGTTCCCAAGAAAGGGGGTAAAGAATTAAGTGATTCATTCCCCTCTGATGCTCCCTTCAAATCCTCCCGCTCTGACCCACTTCTGTGGCTGTGCTCAAGCCACCCCATCTGGGATGAGGTCATCTTATTGGGGGCACAAAGGATTCCAGGGGGAACACACATCATATACTGTGGCTATTCACGGCCCTCATTCCTCCTGGCTGCTCAGGACTAACAATGAACCTTCTCAGAGTTTCATGTGCTTGCAAGAGAGACTCGGGTTAGATGTCTCTCAATGCACTCCCGAGGGCACACAGTACAGTTATTATTACGTGCTGGCTCTCCTGAGGGCTTGGGAACAGCTCAGAGCGGCCTATAATCAAGTACATTTAATAATAAATGCATACATGTCTTAGGAACTCTGAGAAAACAAAGCATCTTTTCCTCTCATCTTCCCCTCTTACAAATAAGAAAACAGAAAAGTCTATTTTCTCTTTCAAATAACAATTGCAAAGGATGTCTGGCTAGTGGGAAAGGGAAACTTAATTACTAGAGAACATTCTTTCTGTGTTTAAGAAAGAACGGTTCTGCTTACTCAGGTTCTGTGTGGAGATCTGGGAAGGTCTTACATCTTGAGCTATTTTTATGTGCTACTTCCAAAGGCTGCTGGGGGCAGCGACCTTGGGGCTAAGCTGCCCCTCTGTGGGCATTTCCTCAGTTCACTGCTGTACTCAGGAAAAAAGGAGCAGTTACAAGATTCTTCTTCCCAGAAGTGTCCCATGCCGTGGTCCCCACACCTCTGAGTGCCTGGAATCACGCAGACAGGTTACAGAAGTCATCCTGGGAGAGGGAAGGGGAAGCAGTGGAGGCTGCCAGGGAGCAGCAATCTGCAATGTGGGTGAGGGGCTCGCACACACTCAAAAGGTGAGGAGGGCATCCAGCCTTGTCTACCTGCCTGTGACCGTGGATATCGGTAAGGCTCCACGTCTTCATTTGTGAAGTTATACTCATAGTTCCATGAGCAATCAGAAGCCCGTGATCAGGAATCTTGTGAAAGTGACCAGTTTTCTGACTAGCACTTTATCAGTAAAAAGTACCCATTTGACAAGCTGTGAGAACTGAATGACATAATGTACTCTGGGCATTTGGGGATAACCAAGCACTCAGAACAAGCATGTGATTAGGAAAACAAACCATGAAAACATTGGGTAATAACACAATATTGGGAATCAACTGCTTTTTATTGGACAATTGGTGAAGAGGAATGGGGTGTTAGGAGAAATGGGGGACATTGTTTCTGTCCTATGATGAAATGAATTTACAGGCCTGCATGATGACAGTGTTCATGGCTAGGGGAACATCATCAATGAGATTCGGTGCCCCCAGCACGTCTGACTGCATCGCCAGCTGTGAAGAGGAGCATTTTATGAGATGGCTCATGAGAGAGGCTTCTGTCGGGGCATGTGATCTTAAAAATGTGAGTAGGTACACTTTGAAAGAAAAGAGAATTTGGCTGGAAAGAAACCTGTGTTTTTCTTTAGTTAAACCTAAAGAAATCTCCAGTTGGCTCCGTCAGACATGCTGCTTTGAACTTTGCAATCTGTAGACACAATCTCTCTTGCAAGCGTTTGCTGCTTGCGTCACTATGGTTTGGACAGGGAAGGACACGCCACTGTGGAACTCTGGAAAAGCACTGTAGGCAGGATGCAGGGAACTTGAGGCAGGGTATCTTTATCCTTGAACTTGGGCAGCAGGGAGAGTAGGGTAGTTGCTCTCTGGAGAACCCTTCAGAGGTCACGTGGGAGAGCAGGCACCTGAGGATCTTCTGGTTCCCTTCAGTCAGGAGAATGGGATTTTTGAGGGAATCCAACGCCTTAGAAAGTCTTAGCCCAAATACTTTTCAGTGGGTTAAATGCTGCAAAATTGTTATTGGCTGGACAATACACATTGGAGAGAAAGTAAAAATAACTGTGGACAGGAACATGTTGGGTGGGGCTTGCAGACTTAGTGTCAACTATGGCCTTAAAGGCTCGGCTTTCTGGGATGGCATCTGGCGACAGATGACATATTAAGGCAAAAGCGGGTATTTTTTATCCTTTGGGTTTGGAACCAGACCAAGCCCTGTAGTTCCTGCACCTACTTCCTTCAATGCTGACCTTTTAAGAAATGCAGGTCAACCCATTTCCTCTGCGGACCTCCAACCTTTCCAGAGTACATTTCCATTCACAAGTCTGCGCACTGGGGGACAGCAGTGTTCAGCCACAGCCCAGGTTCGCTTGGTCGCTTGCTGTCTTTTCAGAATTTCTCTACTTGCATCTTGCTTCTAGTCCTGGGGTGGTGGAGGGTTCTTCTTAGATACTGGACAGCATGGTGGAGGTGAAGATCTGTTGTAAAATCTGAGGAATCTTCTTGGTGTCCATAGCGACGAAAGACCGGCCAGCTGGCAGCGTCCTCTGCAGCCTGCCAGAGGGAAGGGAAGGAAATCACCATTGCAAATCAAGGCTCCCATTCTAGCCTCTGCCCTGGGCCAGTCGCAGCAGCATCAAAATGGGTTCTTACAAAAGGATGTTTTCACTTTCTCATACCTTGCCTGCAATTGAATTGGCTGCCACTAAGCAGGGAAAGCCCCATCAGGGACAGGGAGAAAATTAGTGGTTTTGGAGTGTTCTCTGTTTCTGCTGTGTGTCAGCCCTTGATAGGACAGGGCCTGAGGGGCCCATCTGGAGGTAGCTCACCTGCATCTGGCCGAGTAATACAGCCTCACACTCAACTTCAAAAGCTTCTCCTTCTTAGGAAACAGGCCTCCAATTCACTGCAGTTAAGTCCCCAAGTGCATGTCTGGTTCCTCCCCTTCATGTAATGTGATATGCAATCTGCACTATCCAGCTGCTGTTTGACAATTCTGAGGTTGAGCAGGCTCATGGTCATTTTTTAAAAATGTCAATTTATCATTTGGAACAAAAGGCCATCTTTGAAGGCAAAAGGCGGCAAGACAGATATATTGAAAAGAACACCGCCTTTCATTGTGCCAACAAAATTTGGTTTGGGACTGACATTTAATAAAGTCAGCCACTCTGTGTAGGATCATGTATTTGGCATGCCGGGCAGAGCAGCTAAGTCTGTTCCGCGTCTTTTGCCAGTGGATGTTGGACCATTTCCCCAGGAAACCACAAGGGCATTATTGTGCTTTCTTAAGTATTCCAACAGGATCTGTTCATTAGAAAGAAAAAAATGCCCGATTCAGCTCAGCCAGCATTTGATGAGCTTGCTGCCTGCCTGATGCAGGGCTGGTGCTGGGAATGTGGACAGAGGAGGCTTTGGGGACAGGAAGGTTCCAGAACATGTGAAGTGCTGACACATAAAAGTGAGAAAAGTGTGTGCAGTCCGTTGCACTGAGTGAGCACGGGTCTGTGACACCAAGTCTGTCTCAAGCTGACTGTGGGAGTGTTTGCATCCAAGGAGCGGAAACCTCCCCGGCTCAGGAGGGTCTATACCATAGAGCAGGGCACGCAGAGGCAGAAGCAAAGGCAGGCCCTCTGTTTGTAAGACAGGGTAGTTTTTTCTGAGATACAATTTCAGTTGTGTTTTCTGCCTTTTATGAGTATTTTAGGCAATGAAAGACAACGCTTTCTGTTAGTGTGTTTAAGTTATGGAAAGTGTTTCCTGGCCTCTCCTTTGGGGTCATTCCAGAGGCACTTACTGTATGATTATAAATTCCTACAGTTATCAGGCAGCATGTTCACTATAGCATGTAACTCTCTGTACACACACAGTCTTCCTTTGTGTGCAAGGTATGTCTCATCTACTTGTCTCTCCAGTAAGAGAGAGAGATTGACACACATATGGAGGCACATACATGTATGCTTATGTCTATCCACATCTAAATATATACTTAGTCACTTACTGCAGTGTGTTTATGAGGATACAGGTCTTGTGTCAGTCTCTATACATCTGTGGTAGTTTGAGTGAGGATGGCCTCCCTGGGCTCATCAAGCTCTCCACTACTTTCCAGTGCCATGCCTGTTTGCCTTCTCTCATGGTGATCACACACCAAACCAGCGACACAGTCCAAAAGCCCCCAATCAAATGCTTTCTTTATAAGGGCTGCCGTGGTCATGGTGTCTCTTCACAGTGACAGAACAGTGACTGAGACAGTGTCTGCTTACACACCCCAAACAGACACACATTACATACAGGTGAATATAGTTTGGGTTATGCTAGGAAAGTTACTATTGTTGGTTTCCTTTGTTTTTTATTTTTGGTAATACTATGGACTGAACCTGGGGCCTTACGCACACTAGGCAAGTGTTCTACCTCTGAGCTACAACCACAGCTCTCTATGTTTGCTATTTTGAATATGATTTGAACATAAACTGATTAGATTGGGCTTGGGGGGGGTGTCTCTGTAAAGTACCTGATCTATAAAATACTTTCTAACCTATTAGGGGGAAAATCAATTTGGTAATTATTTTATAAAACAATTAAAATTATAAATTCTTGTCCAAAAAACTCAAGCGCATCATGTTCCTTCTAAAGTATAATTGCTTGCCAGGGCACTGTGCACCCCAAGAATGACAGTAGACACTCCAGACATGTTTTACCAGCCTTTCCTAGCCCCTCAGGCTGAGGTCTGAGAAACAACACATCAGATGTTTACTGTACCTGCTGTCTGCTGAGACAATGCTTACCTGGCTGCTTGATCCCCTAAAGAGCCAATAAAAATGGCAAAGGCATTAACTTGAGGGTCACTTGTTAGGATCTGGGCAAACCGGGCAGGATTTATCCCATATCGTGACAGATTTGCATCACTTAGGATGATGACAAAGTATTCATCGGCTTCTTCTTTGGTAATGTCCTTGATGGCATGTTCTGTCCCCTCGAGGGTGTGGTCACCACTCATGCAGAACTGAGAGTGGGCATGCATGGTCTGGAGGTAAGAGTCAGGGCACAAAACCACGGGTGAGCAACTCCTTTTCACAAACATGACTGTTGTGCTGACAGAGTGCCAGCCCTTTGATTGACACTCTGACAACAGAGAACAAGGGTCGTGTCTGGGGCTGATTTTCCTTAGAAACAGGCAATGTTCCCAAATGTTCCCAATGGACACTTAAAATTAAACCTAATATTTAAAGCAAGAAAATATGTAACTTGGTATCACCCCGAAGAGGGGCAAGATGCAGGAGAAAAATAAGGAAGGGGTTGACTCTCCAGTAAACCAGTTCATCTGTAATGCTGAACACTGTTTCTAGTTGTAAATCTGTTTTAAAATCGTGATGTCTACTACAGATTTAAGTATGTGAAATTGAATTCGTCATTCAAAAATACGAAGAGAAACATAAAATTGGAATTCAGAGCACCCTAGAAGGGGTGGTTCTTTCTTTCTACTTAGCATGTCTGTCTGACTACGAGAGTTCTGATCTTAGATGCTGAAACCCAACGAAACAGAGACTCTGAAAACATGCAGGGAAATTAAATTTAGTGATGGGAATTGAAGTTAAACACGAAAGAAAGATGGTTTTTCCTCAGTGCTTGAAAGTGTATGACATACCTATTGTTTCTTCAGTGACTCCTTCTAGTTTCTATCTAATCCAACAGAGAATCTTACAACATACGGAAGGAACAGAGTGTATTTACCTTCAGAATCTCTAGTCTCTGTTTATTGTCCCTGGGGATCTTGTTAGCGGGAACAAGGGTGATGTTGTAGCCATCTCCTGAATGTCCAGCGATGTCATACTACATGCAAGAGAGTCGGAGAGTACAGGTCAGTGAGTAACGGAATGGTCATTGGTCCCATGAACCCCAACTCTGGATTGTTCCACGTCGTTCAACATTTGGTCATAAAGGAGTGCAGACAGACAGAGAGGCAGATGTGTGCCATCAACAAAGGCCAATACATTTTGGACTCATTCTGTTTGGGTTCACCTTCTTCTGAGACCTCTGCCCCTTAGAAAGAGGTGGGACGTATGCTGAGGACTTCAGGGGCTACCCCAAATTTCGTGTGTCATTTTCCAGGGAGACTTTGTAGGAAGCACACACACGGTGTTAGGTAGGATTCCGGTTGCCACATCTTGCTCTCTATATTGACTCCGCACTTGTGGTCAAGTCTGGTAAACACAATGGGATATCACTTATGATTACATTCACTTCCATGGCAAAAAGAACCTGCCGATGTAATTAAGTTGACTTGATTGTGAGTTAATCACAAGAGGTTCTCAGTGGGCCTAACTTAATCACACAGGGTCCTTTCAAAGCAGAGCTTTTTCCTGGCTGCTGATAGAAGAGGAGGATAGATTTGAAGCATCAGGGAGATCTGACGTGAAGGAGGTAACTATGATGGAGAAGAAGGGGACTGTGGACAAGCCGAGAGCCAGCAGGAAAAGGGAGCTCTGTCCATGATTCTGAGCAGCTCAATTCTACAATAAGCCTGAAGCTGACCCTTCACCAGAGCCCCGAGAGAGAACAAGCATCTACCTCTAATTTCTGAAAGTCAAACATACTCACAGAAATTAAAGTACAGAAAAGACCAAAATTATCCACAATTCTCTTCAAGATAACCTCTGAAAATATTCTACGACAGACGCCCTTGGACATTTAGTCCCTTCTAACAGACATGGCAAGCGGCATAGTCACATACCACACATCAGCATCAACACAACCTTGGATGATATCGACCGTGTGACTGTATGATGTGCTTTCCCACTTGTTAATGCATGGCAGGTATCTGTCCATTTAGGGAGCACTTCTTAATTCTGTCTTCTGGGCACACGAGAGAGCCCTGACTGTTGAGAAGAGGTCGGCCTTGGGAGTCAGGTGCCGCTCTTCTACAGACTTGAAAAGTCAGAGGTGAACAATCTGGGAGACCCCAGTCTCTGCTCCTCTGACCCTCCCGCCTCTATTAAAGACATTTTGTGACAATCTGAAGGTTGGGACAGTGGAGCGACTGAAGTAACTCAAGGAAATAGTGTGGGTGTGCGGATGAAGACTTGAGGAACATGGGGGGTACCTGCCTGTCCAGCATCAGCAGCTGTCCTCCAACACCCACTGTAAACCCCCCACTAGCTGAGAAGGGGATACAACCCAGCCACTCCGTCTGTGCCTCTGAAGATGGTACGTTCTTCAAAGGCTGGGTGGTTTTTTTTGTTTTTTGTTTTTTTTTTTGGTTTTTTGAGACAGGGTTTCTCTGTGTAGCTTTGCGCCTTTCCTGGAACTCACTTGGTAGCCCAGGCTGGCCTCGAACTCACAGAGATCCACCTGGCTCTGCCTCCCGAGTGCTGGGATTACAGGCGTGCGCCACCACCGCCCTGCCAAAGGCTGGGTCTCATGCGATCATCTTTCTGTGACCCTGGTGAGCATGCCTATGGCAGCAAACAACTTGGAGCAACAATCAGCTTGCCTTTTGTTTGTGGGCTACATTCTTTTAGAAACCATCCAGAGACCAGAATGCTATTTTTCCTAAGCCAGATGACAGACACAACCTAACATAACTCAGGCTGCCACGTCTGAAATGGGAAGTAGAAATATTCCTGGTGAAAGTGCCCTCTGTTTAAACAGGCAGTGGGCAGCGTTATCTAGGAAAGGTAAATTTCCACTTTGGATGTGCCCAAATTGTGTGCTGAGGAGATGCAGCTGGAGGTGAAGACCTAGCATTCATCCCCAAGAGGAGGACATAACTGGAGGTCTACACAGGATGGCTAAACCTTTGAAAACTGTAAAGCTGATTACAAACTGCCAGGTAAAATGTGCTCTTATCTCCTACTTTGAGAAACGTTACATCTTAATGACCTGTGAAGTCAGGATCAATATGTGGCCTCCTTGAAGTCTGTGGAACATGGCAATTTGGGAGTTCTTGCCTCTGGTCCCTGCTGGCTGCCCCTCAGACCTTGATTTGCTTACACCACCTGAGCTTGCCCTGGGAAGGCAGACCCAAGAAAGAGGCCCATGAAGGCCCTGAGAGAAGAGGTGGGACATTTATCAATGTAGTTAGAAGTTCTGGCCCCTAGGTCCCATGTACACCTCCCTTGGGAGGGCTTGGTCAGGGGATAGCTTGAGCAGGGGCTGGGGGATTATGTATGCTTTCTTTTCTTTCCCTTTCCTTCTTTTTGTGGTACTGGGCATTCACCCAGGCCTCAGCTATGCTAGGCAAGTACTTTCCCACTGTGTTCTATCTCCAGCCCTCTTTTTGTTTAGAGAGAGAGGGTCTTACTAAGTATTCCAGGCTAGCCTTGAAATCACTATGTATCCAAGTGGCTTTTGAATCTCCAAACCTCCTTCCTGCCTGGGTAGTTGGGCCCAGGCCTGTACCACCAGCTGCTGAAGTATCCTTTAAGGAGGGCGTACACAGACGGGAGAAGCGGATTCCCAAGCTGCACCGAGGTAAGGGACTATGAATGACTTAATTTTTTCCTTTCCCTTTTAAGGGATGGTTGGGAAAAATGAGATAATAATGGATGCGACCAGGTAGGCCTTCACCCATGTTTAAAAACTGTCATTTTCTTATTCTTAAAACTGTCTGAGTTCAAGGAAACCATACATGAACTCACTCGGTCCTTATTTGTGTGAGATGACGTACCCCAGGCTAGCTTCAAACTCACGATCCTCCCGCCTCAGCCACTCAGTGCTAGGGTAACAGGAGTGTGGTATCATACGCTGGAGTCACTCACTTCCATTCTCTGACTCTACCATTCCCCCAGGCCAGGCCCTGCCAGCACCACCATGGAATCAGCCAGGAGAGGCCACACACACGTTTCCATGGAGCAGCACAGGACTCAATAAACAAAGGCCTCATTGTCCCTATCAACCACCCAATTTTTAAGCTGTAATTTTTCTAAGTGGCTCACAAAGTACCCTGGAAATCATCAAGGAGTCTTGTTCTTAGCATTCAGCATAAATACTAAATGACAGCTGTTGAGCGGGCCCCTCTCTAATGCTTCTTCGCGTTACAATTTGTTTAGATCCCCTTTTGCTAGGTTTGATTCCTTTAGAGGAAGGCATACAAATACAAAGCAAACCAGAGTCTCAATGAAGACACAGAAATTTACCATCCAGTAGGAATTCAAAGAGAATGCAAAGGGAGCTCTGCACACACACAGAGCACATTCATGGATATGACTGAGGCCTCAACTTCTATTAGGAAGGATCATTACTGACTAGTTTGGGGCTAGGCTATGCTTTATTAGGCTTCTGATTAGAAGTTAGTGCTGTGGATATCGCTCTGTATAAATAAAATGCTGATTGGCCAGTAGCCAGGCAGGAAGTATAGGCGGGACAAGCAGAGAAGAGAATTCTGGGAATAGGAAGGCTGAGTCAGGAGACGCTGCCAGCTGCCGCCATGAGTACCAACATGTAAGATACTGTTAAGCCACGAGCCATGTGGCAAGGTATAGATTTATAGAAATGGGTTAATTCAAGATGTAAGAACTAGATTGCTAGAAGCCTGAGTCATTAGGCCAAACAGTTTAAATAATATAAGAGTCTGTGTGTTCATTTTATAAGTGGGCTGTGGGACTGCTGGGGCTTGGTGGGAGCTGGAGAGAAGCTCTCCAGCTACAAGTTGGTGATGATGGTGGTCAACACTTGCTTTGCTCTCCTCGTGTGGAAGCATCGTCATAAAGCTCATCTCGGATTCTCTGAACCAGCTCTGCTGTGGGTGTCAACACTGATGCTGGGAGGACCATCGGCCTTTCCTAAGACAGAGGTTTACTGTTGTCTCTGAATTCACGTGTCTGACTATTAACCAAAAATACTACAGAGAAACAGTGAGTCCCCAAGCTATTCCTCTCTCCTTAAGCTCTTTGTTTCTATGTCAACTACTGAGTTAGTCTGCATAACTTGGTGCGCTTTTTGGTCCTATCTCTGGGTAATACTACAAATATACTCAGAGCCTAAACCTGATAGGATGACTGGTCTCCATAGTTAAACTCAAGGGATGTCCTTAAGGCACTGGGAAAGGAGTAATTACAGACACTCAGCTAAGTGTGTGATAGAAGGAATTTCCCAGCAGGCATCTCTGTGAGTCATATCTTTCTATAGCCTTCTGGGAAGTAACAAACCTTCCTGATCAAGACAGCATCAAAGAAACCATGTCTACTACACCACCTTTTCATGGTGGGATATTAAAAGCAGGAAATGATAGATAATAAAGTAAGTTTACCTTTGAATGAATTTTTGAAGATATTGATTTGGCATAAGTTTGTGCGTAAGTATAACAGGAAGAAATAGGATTAAAAAGAAGTCACAAAGATCCTCAAATGTGGGGTTAGAAGTCCTGGCATTTCACCGTCTAGCAGTGTGACCTGGGCCAAGTATTTAACTTCTTTGTATCTTGGTTTCCTCATCTGTGGGAAGAGGGTGGAGACAGTAATTCCCAGCTCTCAGGTTCCTGCAGCTCATAACAAATAAGACCTGGAACCGGGAAGCTGGCTTCTTGTAGTTTGAGGAGCTCTTGTGTCTTGTATTCATCTGTCTAGAGGAGAGAGTGATTCATACACGTGAGGTGAGGACCAGTGGCACCTTCTCCAGAGGGAAAGTCCTCAGAGTTAATATAAGCAGGAGTCCAGTACTGGTTCTAGAATAGTGGATTTCCTTTTCATCTTTTTTTCTGTGTTGGGGGCAGAACCTAGGGTCTTGTATATAGGCTGGGCATCCTGGTTAGTTTTTATCATTAACCTAGGAAGAGAGAACCTCCGTGAAGAAGAGCCTGGTTTGGAGTCATGTCTGTGAGTGACTGACTGATGAGAGAGGACCTAGTTCACTGGAGATGGCTCCACACCTAGACAGGTGGACTTGGGCTGGATAAGAAAGCCCATCATAGCCAGAGCAGTATTCCTCCATGGCTCCTGCCCTGACTTCCCTCAGTGGCCAGACCTGGAAATGTAAGCCAAACAGGCTTTTACCCCCGAAGTGCTTTTGGTCTTGGTGTTTGTCACAGCATTGAGAAGAAACCAGAACACCAGGCACATTCTTTCCCGCCAAAGCTGCATCCCTAGCCCACAGCAGCGCCTTTCAAACACTTTCTTGCATTTAAAGTAGGTTTTAGCTGTGGAATCCTTCCTCCAGATGAAAAATTGTATGAAGCCCACTATACACATTTTGCAGAATCACCCTAAGTGGACCTGCTTTAGCAGACCTGGGGGAGCTTCATGAAAAGTGCTCCCTACTCCCTAAGCCCCCAGGTTCCCCACTGGCTTCCTTTTATACTGTTTGCCTTAGAGCCTAGCTTACATACCTTCATAGAAACAATGTATTTTAAGTTACTGTCTCTCCAAAGCCCAAGTTCTGAATGAGAGAATAAACCTATTTTCTGGTACCATTATTTGAATGTGTAGTAGAAAAATAGTCACCAAACTTTTGGTGTTACTGAGGACTTTGAAAACCAAGTCTATTTTAAGATGACAATGAAAACTCCCAGGAGCTTGGAGAAAAGAACAGACTGGAATGAAGCAGGGGAAGAAAGCTTCCAGACCAACATCCAACAGTTTATGTAATGGATAGCACTCTGCCTAAGTGCTGTGTGAACAGTGGGTGATGCTGGTCACCGGCTTGGTGGAGCTGATGTTGCCTGTTCATAAACTGTGCTGTTCTGGGAAGAGGGGAAGTCAGGTGGTTGAACACACTCTGAGGCACTTTAAAGACGTCAAGTGGCTTAGCAAATGTCAGGCTGCTGAATTACCTTTCGTCTCAGGAACTCTCCCGCCTGAGGGTCCCTGTGGTTTGGCATGGGCCATGCTAATGTGGAATGATGTGCAGGCAGACGCCAGGCTCTAAGTGAGCCTCCAGTGCAGTCTATAATGACCCACAAGTCAGCGATGAGCTCTAGCCAAACACAACACAAACAGATGCCAAGAGGGAGATGGGGAGCGCCCAGACCACCACAGCAGGAGGCACTTCTGAAGGCAGCAGACACAGGGTCCATACTCCACAGTCCAGGGCTAACTGCAGGAAGAGTGCATTAAGAACTGTCTAGAGCTGAGGGGAGGGGCTTCAGATTACACGGCCAAGACACCGTGGTGCTATCCTGGGTATTCCACAAACCATCAGCTGCTCATGAGTCATTTTGTATTTTCTGAGTATGTTACAGCCTCTCAGTAGTTATTACTGGACCTTATTCTCCTTTCATTAACAAAAAACAAAGTACAGACAGACTCAGTGGTTGGGAATAATGATGATATAAGGAATATCAAATATTTCTAAAAAGAGACCAAAAAAATCAAGTCTTTCTAAGTGACCAAAGAACCCACTGATGCAGCTGGAATCAGAAGGGGCAGACTGAGTCTCAATTTCTTACCTTTCCTCCTCTGTACTGTGCACCTCGTCCTCATGGACCCCCAAACATCTCATTAGAACCAGGCAAAGCTCTCACAGAGTATGCGACTCTGTCATCTTCTGTCTCCTACAGAGGGGGCCATGGAGCCCCAGCAGACTAGATGGCCTGTGGCCAATCAAACCTCAGATGTGTGGCAATATGACAGTCTCCAATATGCAACACGGAGGGAAGACCTGGGAAGAACTGATGGGATGTCGGGGCAGGTTCAAGCCCAAAGCCTTTTGAACATTAGGTGGAATGTTCTAGACACCCATTGGCCATCAGTGGTCAAAGTGATTTCAATAAATAGTTTCTATATAAAAAAAATCAAGATGCCATCACACATGAGGTTTAGGTCAAGAGATGGCAAGGTTGAATGGCAGTCCTCAGAAGACTGCTGCTTCATCTGCTCCAACAGGAGTGCTTTGAGGACTGACTGCCTCTGGCTCCCACAGCAGCTCTGCCATGGCAGCCACCATGTTAGTTCCACGGTTTTCAGTGGCCAGGAGGGATGGCGTCTGTGTGGTGAAGGGAAGCAGAACTCCTTCTCATGCCAAGTCATGTGCTAGACACATTTGGACCCCTGGTTTGTGCAGAGCCTTACAGCTCCCATAGGACTCACTGCTGGGTGCCGCTCACTCCTCACCACTCCGCTCTGAAGGGCCTTTCTCCCAGGGACCCGGGGAGGGCCATCCTTCACAAAGTCCCTAGTTGAAATGACAAATCAATTTGTTTCTTGTTTGTAGCAATGGCATAGGAAGTTGTTCTTCAGGTACAGGTCGGGGGGCTAAACGGGGATTGATTTGAGACTGTCTGTTCCTCGAGGTGGTTTTATCCAGTACAAAAGCTAGAGTTCCTATGCTTGGGCTATGCATCCCTCACAGTGTCTGTACACAGCACGTCTCTCTCTGACATGTGTGGTGCTCAGGTTATCCGCTGTGATGCCAGTCCAGGTGTGGAACTGTGATGCCAGTCCAGATGTGGATGATCACAATCAGACGGGCTCATACTGGCTAGCAGCACAGCAGCATGGGGATCTCCTCCCTATACTCAGACCTCTGAAATGGAGGAGCTACTAGCAAAATGAAGAATAAGCTGGAAGTGAGCAAGGAGGCTGCTTTCTCCCAGAAGTGCATCTTCATGTCAGCGGGGGACGTTTATATTGTCTGTCCGCTGTTCATGTGGAAAGGGAAGCAGAGAACAGGGCACAGGCACGTTGTGCATGGACTGGCTGTTGAGGGGTGAGCACTAGGACGACGATGCCCAGGGGCATTTGAGAACAGACTTTGTGTTTGTAGGAAACATCACACAGTGTGTATGTTGCATGCTTTTCTCTGGGGGAGCCAGAGGTTTATCAGGCCCCTCAAATAGGTTTCTATTAGGACAGGGGAAGCAGTGGGCCACCTTCCCCATGACAAATGAGCTGGCCAGAGGACGGTGCCCAGTGTTCTGGGTGGAGTCTGCACCCACTGCTGACCCTAGCCCAGGACTCACTCCTGAGCAGAAGCGACCAGTGCATTTCTAGATCCCCAGCTCATGCCATTACCTTGAACTTCTCCTCATAGTTCTCAAAGGCTTCCATGACCATGCATACTGCCTCCATTGAGCGCTCTAGCCGGCGATCCACCCCGTTGAAGCGGTACATACTGCCAGAAACGTCTACCACCAGGCGCAGGCGCTTGGGCTTCTGCTGTGGGCTCCCCAGCTGAGGGAGGGAATGGTAGAAACCATGGTCAGGTGCCATCCTGGGGTCTCACCCAGGCTCTGCAGTGCCAGCCCCAGGTGGGCAGATCGGCCCCTGGCTCAAGGCTGCCCAGGGCTCTCCCAGCGGATAGGCAGGGTGACTGTACTGGCCGTCGGGACCGCATGGGAGGAGCTTCCTCTGGAATATAGTGAGAGCTGCCTTCCAGAGGCTGACAACTTACAGATCTGGAAGGATAGAAACCCCAGGTCATTTACTCTGTGTCTCAGCACCCCTCCCCCGGAGAGAGCATGTGTAAGTGGAGGAGAGTCCACATCAGCTTCTCTTCAGTCTATTATGCAGTCACTTGAAGACGGTTTCCTACCTAGGCTGAAGAAGTGCCAGACTGCTAAGACACGGTCATAGGAGAGGGAGTCTGCCCAAGAATGTAAGGAAACATTTTCAGAATGTCTCAATTCTTTAAGCTTTTTTCTTTTTCTTTTTCTATAGCCAGTGAACTAGTGTTTCTTTTTTCGTTTCTTGGCAGTGAAAGTGGCATTGAGCTGCTGTCTGGCAAAAACTACTGATTAAAATGTGAAACCTTATGAGATCGGTTTGGAGCCCAGATCTGCCAATGTGCAAAATTAAAAAAAAAAAAAAGTATGTCAGGAACAATAAATAAGAAAAATTCCAGATTATTCTGTTGTACACTTGCTGACATGCATGAAAAATAATGAACAGAACTAATAGTTTCGAGAGAATACTGTAGTGGGCTGGTGAGATGGCGCATGAGATGGCTTGGGAGGTACCGTAGTCGCCATCAAGCCTGAACCTGGGTTCGATTCCTAGGACTGCAAGGTGGAAGGACAGCTGACTCCCTCAAGTCCTCAGACTTCCGTTTGCCTGTGGTGGCATGCATGCCCCACCGCCACCCCCATCCCCCGCCATGATAAATAACTAAAAAATGTAAAGCACCACAGCTGCTTGGAGGATAATAGTAGGAAGCAAAGTTAATATATTCCTTTAAAACTCGAGTCGGCCCCAGTTAGGAGCGGTGGCGCACACACACGTCCATGACTAACTCAGTTGTGTCTGAACACTTGCTGACCACAGTGAGTCAGTAAGGAAAGCTGTTGACTCATGGCAGTGACAGGGAAGTAGCCCCAGAGGACCACCAGATCCACTCTGAGTAAACATTGGGAGAGAGTGGTTTTCCCATTCTCTCACTGCCCCCCCCCCCCCCAGCACCTACTCAGCAGTTTCTATTATTCAGGACCACAGAAAACCCCCAAGTTCACTAACATGCAATATTTGACCATGTTGCCACAGTATGGCAAATGCTTATTTACTGCAGTTATGTAACTAAGGGAGAAATCTTTGTTTGCTGAAAACTGAATGCATTTTGTGCACACGGATTCTTAAAGTTCCAGGAGAGTAGGAAACCACTAAGATTGCTTTGTTACTTGAAGAATTCTCTGGGATTCATAAACAACCAAGTGTCTCTCGTTTCCCCCGCCCACACAGTACCCACTCTGTTTTGGGGAGTGGACCTGTAGGCAGCCACATAGGTAGCTCTTGGCTTTCTGGAGGGTCTGCTGATGGGATACTGGTGGTCAGAGTGAGGGCTATTTGCTGGGCGGGGTAGGAAGGCTGGCTTTCCCTCTACTCGACTGTAACTCCAGGAACTGTCTTCTGCAGCTCTCTGAACTCACATTTTCAGGGTTCACTATGTACTCCCTTCTCTGCCTGGTTGGACCTTAGGTCACAGTTTGAGCCCTGCTGTTAACTCTTCTGGATTTGATGAAAGCTTCCCCTACCTTTGTGCTCATTTTGAGACAGGGTCTCACAATGTAGCCCTGGCTGTTCTGGAACTTGCTATATAGATCAAGCTGTCTTCGATCTCACAGAGCCCCTGCCTCCCAAGTGCTGAGATTAAAAGAATGCATCACCATGCAGGATCCTTGTATCGATTGCTTTTTATTTTTTTTTTTATATTTTTTAAAATTTTATTTATTTATTTTTCAGAGCTGAGGACCAAACCCAGGGCCTTGCACTTGCTAGGCAAGCATTCTACCACTGAGCTAAATCCCCAACCCCTCGACTGCTTTTTAAATTATCCTGGTTTTTGTGTATGTGTGAGTTCTATGTCTTGATGAGATGTATTATTTATCTGTCTTACATAATGCTTTCTGTAGTTGTATATTCTGGGTTAATGGTGTTTTGACACAACTCATGAACTCTCTACAGAAGGCTGAACTATGTGGAGCTGAGACTCGGGATTTCCCATTACTTACTTGGGGTTCCAGATCACCCCGACGTTTGTAGATGGCTTTTTCTCCAGCCAGCCCATCAATGATCTTGGCGTCGTCTAGTTCTCCGGTAGCTTGGTGTCTTAGCCACTGTCTTTCTTTACCTTTGGCCTGCAATGTCACAAACATTTGCACACGAATCTTTATGTACTCAGTGTGGTTGTTCTTTGACACATTTTCTGCATGAATAACAGGAAACACACCGGGATTCTAAGAGACGGCTCCTCCGCAAGAACATAGTCACATGGGCTCTGCTCTGCTTACAAGAAAGGCTTTTCCAGTGTGTTTGGTGGTCGGTTGTGATTGTTTTAACACGTGGAACAAGACAAAGCACACACACAAAGGACATACGAACAGGAAGACAGCATGCAAATGAACCCCAGGGGAAAGTGCAACGTCTGGAAATGTAAGGGTGACGTATTTCTTACGGATTTTCTGTCACAGCGAACCCAGAAAATTTATTAGGTAACAAAATAATCAGCTTTAACTTGTTAACGGTCACAGAGTCTGTAAGTCGATCTTCAGCGGTCTCCCCTAGACAGCAGTTTTGTTACTCAAATTCCTGAGACTTGGTGTGCAAACTAAACCAGCTGAGGAGGACTGAACAGTCTGTGCCGTCCACACGGCTGTGCTTTTCAAGATCTGGAAATCATCTGAATTGCTTTTCTAAAGGTATTTCCATGCATGCTTTGCCATGGTAACTTACAACTACGCCAGGGAGCCCAAGAGGACAGTTCAATGGTAAAGAACTCTGTGTTGGATAGTGTTCTGTCAACTTGACACAAAATAAAGTCATCTGAGAGGAGGGGCCTCAACTGAACAAAACAAAACAAAACAAAACAAAACAAAACAAAACAAAACAACAAGTCTCCAGAAGATCGGCTGTAGGCAAGCCTGTAGGGCATTTTCTTAATTAGTGATGGGGGGGTGGTGTCGGAGAGGACCAATGCCATCCCTGGGCTGCAGGTCCTGGGTTCTATAAGGAAGCAGGCTGAGCAAGCCACAAGGAGCAAGCTAAGCAGCAGCACCCTCCACGGCCTCTGCATCAGCTCCTGCCTCCAGGTTCCTGTCCTCGTTCCTTCAGTGATGAACAGTGCTGTGGAAATGTAAGTGAAATAAACCCTTTCCTCCCCACACGGTTTTTGGTTGTGACGTTTCACTATTTCAGTAGTGACCCTAACCAACCAAGACAAATTCTAACATCCCAAGCAAGCAAGACACATGATTATGAGAACCCATGACCACAGTTACACAGGATGTGTGCTAAAGGAGCTTTGAAAATGCAAACCAGATCTATCAAAATACGGAGGAGAATGGAATGATAGTTAGAATCTGAGGAGTTTATATTTGCTTTACAGTAACAGGAAGAGGCTTAAATTTGGTTTACTCTGGCTGTGATGGGCATTAAAAATCACCAAAAGAACCTGCTATGATGCAGGAGTGAAACCATCGCTGGTTAGTATGATCATGGAGCAGCTAGAAGGATGGGTGGGTAATTTTATGAAAATTAGTGAATGGCTGCTTAGCAATGGTGCATTAGCAATGTGTTTTCTAACACAGCATAGAATTCTATTCCAGTACAAATCCCATAGTCCCCCTAACGCAGCTTAAGAATTCAACTTCCATACGGCTTTGATGGAGATGCCAGCTAACCACTGCAACCATCGTCACACTTACTTACTCTTTCCTTATCTTCCTAGCTGCTAATTGTGTGAGAGTCATTAATGACAGGCAGTCACTGCTCTGCAGCCCGGTGCCTTCCAAACATCAAAGAATGTCAGCTCTGGCAGGAAGCCTGTGGCATTACCAACCAGTCAAGAATGACAGGAAGAGCCCCGCAGTAGTGGCACATGCCTTTAATCCCAGCACATGGGAGGCAGAGGCAGGTGGATCTCTGAGTTCAAGGCCAGCCTGGTGGAAAGAGTGAGTTCCAGGACAGCCAAGGCTATACAGAGAAACCCTGTCTCGAAAATCAAACCAAACAACAACAACAGAATGACAGGAAGAGGATGAAGCCAAGTCCTGATCTCTGGTTCTGGGAGGAGGCCTGAGAGGAATGTCTGTCTGACTTCTGATCACCCAGTGAGAAAGGAGGCTAGAAGACTATATTTGCCCCACCCTCCCGCACCTGTAGCTCTGTATCTTACCAAGACTTCCGTGATCTAAGCTTTGTCTCAGTATACCCTATTCCCATGTACCCATGAAATTCTTGACAAGAATATACATGTGGGTCAACGGCAGAATTAAAATATTCATGAACGGCAGCAGGGTTCATCCCCACCTCTAGCCTGAGGAGCTATCAGTAGTTAATGGTTGTGGCGTTATTTCATTATTCTTGGCACTATAACCACTGGTAAGTTGCGCATGCTCCAGTAATAACCCCAGACCTGTCCTCATGGAAGCCCCCAGTAAACCCAGTGGATCTCTAAACACAACACAAAAGTTGGAGGAAAACTTGAGAGGAAGGAGTTTAGAGGAAGTGTGTGTGTGTGTGCGCGCGTGTGTAGGGGTAAAAGGGTTGTGGGGGGATGTGATCAAAATACATGATCAGATTGTCAAAGAATAAACTTTTTTTTTTTTTTTTTTTTCAAGACAGGGTTTCTCTGTGTAGTTTTGGTGTCTCCCTCTGTAGACTGGGCTGGCCTCAAATTCACAGAGATCCACCTGGCTCTGCCTCCTGAGTGCTGGGATTAAAGGTGCACCACTGATGCCTGGCAAGAATAGACATTTTTAAGGGGCAAACATTTAATAACAGGATGCCTTCTTTATTGAGGTGCCTGCTCAACTGTGCATGTGAAAACACGTTCAGCCCTCTACATCATTAGGGAGCTGCAGCTGAAAACAGCTATGAGATATCACGCTGTGCCTAGGAATGGCCAGAATCCAAAACTCTGACAGCAGCAGCAAATGTGGGTGGGGGTGGGGGATGAGAGGATCTCTCACGGCTGGTGGAAGGGTTACAGCCACTTGTGAAGACAGTTTGGCAGTTTCTTGCAAAACAAAACTCACTCTTATAATCCAGCAACTGCATGCTTTAGTGTTTACACAACAAGAAGGAAATTCGTATCTACACAAAAGTTTGTACATGATGTTTTATGCATAACTGCAAAACACTGGAAGCAACCAAGATGTAAATGGATAAACTGTGGTATATTCTGGCAATGGGATATTATTTAGCACTCCCCCCCAAAAAAAAGAGCCATCAAATGTGTAATGATCTTGTTGTAATAAAGTGACCAAAGCATTATGGTTTGTTATCTTACAGGTTACTATATGGGGCTGGAGCGATGGTTTAATGGTTATAGCACCTACTGCTCTTGCAGAGGATTCAAGTTCGGTTCCCAGCACCCTCCTCAGATGCTGTAACTCCAGCTCCAGGGGGATCTGAGTCCCACTTCTGACCTCTACAGGTCCTGTACTCATATGCATAAACCCATAACCACATACACAGTCCTGAGGCCCCCGTAATCTCAAGATTCAGGAGGCAGAGGTAGAAAGAGGGCAAGTCTGAGGTTAGGCCAAGCCTCAAAGACCCTGTTTCCACCTCCTTGTGTGTGTGTGTTGGGGGGTCTGTATTTTGTATTCAATTTTAACAATATGTACCCAGTAATTTCCTTTCTATTGGCTATTAGAAAATCAATAGTCTATGGGGAATGGAATCAAATCTGTGTGGGCCTGGAGCTGTGTTCTCCAGAGCCATCTTGCTAGTTTCTGGCTACACTTTGTCCACTCACTGAGGGAGCACACACAGTTACTGGCATTGCACAGTTGAAGGGTTTTAGTTACTCGGGGTCACACAGGATTGGGCCGAAGGTTGCAGGAAGGGCCCACATTGGTCTTCTTGCTCTGGCCACAATCCACAGTTTTACAGTCGACATGAGGCCTCTTCCATTCTTGGCCAGTAGCTGTTTTTAAGCAGCCTCATCTATGATCTAAGTATTAGAAGATCTGTCTGAAAACAGTTCCCCTGTGGCTTACATAAAGATTCAATGGGGAACATGAGCACATGTCTTGACATCTGGCTAATGGTACAAAATGTCTTATGATCACATATAAGAATTACACATGGGATGGAATAAAGGAGTTGGAAGGAGGTCACAGGGACCTGGCAGGTAACAGGAGCCTGACTTTGGCCTCAGACCCCATCGACCACATGACCCATGCACTAACTATGGAGTCTTCCTGTTCCATGCGCCTGTGAACACTGCTTCAGCTGAACTGTTACATCTGTAGATGCTGAAATTAGGTATCCAGTTAATCTTTTGCAGAGCTCTTTCTTGGAAAATGAATGTTCTCTTGTGCTTTTACACAGTTTAGATCTTTTTAAAAATGAAGACTTTGGTTGGAGAGATGGCTCAGCCCCTAAGAGTGCTTAAAGTGTCTCCACGTCAGGTGGCACACAGCTGCCTACAATTCCAGCCCAAGGGATCCAACGCCCTCTTCTGGTCTCTGTGGGCACTGCATACACATGACATTCTTCATAATCTCACACACACACACACACACACACACACACACACACACACACAACAATAATAATAAAAATGAAGTCTCAGAGTTTTGAGTTAAGACAGGATCACAAACAGCAAAACATGATAAACATTCCTTCACAAGAACAATAACAAATAAATACCAAAGAGTAAACTGAAGGCAACTAAAAACCCCATGGGAAGGAAATGTAAGGTCACAGAGCAGGGTTTGGCTTGACAATGTGCCGGCCCTCCTCCCCCCATAAAATAATCTGACATTGTTTGTCATTTAGGGAACAGGCTGAACAGAAAAACAGTTTCTACTTAGGAAATACTGAAGTGTCTGAACCAATAGTTAAGCTGTACCAGTGTCCACTGGTCCTGAGGCACCGAGAGCATCGTGAAACAGCAAGAGTTGGGGCAACACAGGGTCAGGGGAGGGCAGGAGGAGGAGGTGACGGGGGCTATCGAGAAAGCCTACCCTGGTTCATCTAATCTGCCCCTCTGCTGCTTCAGCTGCAGTAAAGTGATTTGTAGGGAGAGAGTTCTATGTGTGAACTTCCAGGAGAGGTGAGATATGCATAGATCTTCCCCGAGGGGAGGGGAGGCAGGAAGTCACTGTCTGGGAGGGTTACTGGTAAAATTACTGCTTCCTGGACAGGAAGAAAGGTGAGGCCAGCTATTTTCCCTTGGAGAACTTCACTAGGAACATCATGGGGTGAGTCCATAGTTTGGGTATCACCCTGGAAGTGACTTTTCCTGTGGCTGCTTAGGGCTCAAATAACTTTCTGCAGCAGCTCTGCTGTGCATCCAGATGTTGCCCGCAGAGGAAAGATTACCTGCAAGTTATCCAGGATGACTCGGAGGGCATGCACCTGCCGCTGAACAGCCCCCGAGAACCGTTCATAGGTTGCAGCATCATACTCGCTCATCTGGATCTCCTTTAGCCTGAAACCAGAGGGTGGAGAGGAGACACCTGCTTATGCCATGTTTGTGTGAGCCTTTTACACTGCTTACATACCGACAGAACTGGACCAACTCCTGGGTGACTCATACTGACTTTGAGGAGAAAAATCAAGAGATGATGTCACCAGTGATGTCCCTCGATTCAAAGGAGGGTAGTGCCCAGAGGTGCACTGGTAACTGATGAACAAAGTGTCGCCCAGGAAAAAGCCCCGACTGTACCGCACATATGACGTCTCTTGTGCAAACAGTCCCATCAGGTGGCTCACACCTGTCTGTAACTGTGGCTCCTGGGGATCTGATGCCGCCTTCCAGCCTCATAGTTAATTTAAAGTCAAAACAAAGCACAGCCATTTGAAGCTAACTCTACATAGGAGGTCTTTCACTATGTGAATGCTCTTGGGCTTTATAATGGGATAGCCATAGTGCACTAATTTAACACACATTTTCATGCATGTCTATGATACCAGAACAAAGGAATAAGAGAACACATCTCTCAAAAGCCTAAACATGACCCAATCCTCTGAACATTTTTATGTTTATGTGTAGACACAGACCCTACATGCATAGCTGAAATGATATATACAGTATATTTATCACCTGAGGTTGGGAGAAGAATCTCAAATGAAGGAGATGAATAGCTTCTAGTCTTCATTTTCAGGTAAAATACTGGGAAAAGTCCAATCGGGATGGCGGAAGCTCAGAACTCTAATACTCAGCACAGTGCTTGACACAGAGTGACATCCAATACATGCTGTTATGTAATACTTTGAAAGCACTGGCTATCAAAAGGTAAGTATAGATAAGGCTACTATAATATCCCAATGCCACCCTGCAGCGTGACATGCCAAGATGTCCCTCTAAATCCTATTAATTCTCTGTTCTAGAGAACAAAAAGGACCGTGTACATGAGACTTTGCCTCCTAACAATACCTCCTCTGTTTAGATCTGGCAATCTCCGAATTCTCTGTAAGCTTCATTAGGTTAGGTCATACCCCCAGTGTACGGGGAACAGACGCTGGACATGATGAACACTGTAGGGCATGCCACGTACTACTTCATGCCTGGCCAGTATGTGCTTTCCCAAAGAACTCAGGCTAGTGCTGACTGGGAACCATGTGGACAGAGCGTGCCCTTGGAGGTGCGTAGGTGGCAAAGGGAACAGAGGGAATACACACAGAGAAAGGACTCAGGCAGCTGGGAGGTCACCTGGAGCAGAGGGGCCTTTGGAGAGATCAGAGTTAGCTTTAACTATACAGCTATCTCTGGGGTGATCATCTTGCTCCCCCAAACATCGCAAGCTATTTTAATCATGAGGAAACCTGGAAATCATATTTCAGATTATGTCAGCCTTCCCAAAGAACACGCAGATGTTCACAGTGGATGCTAAGTTCTGAACCTTGAAGACTGAAGCAGGGAATGGAGGGATAAAGCAGGAAACTCTAGCCTCTGGGTCAGACAAGCCTCCCATTGCTGATATTCTCAGGCCCCTCCCACTACCTGCCCATGTCTCTCTCCTTCCTTCCTTTTGAGCAAAGCTGCAGGGTGCAGCTGTTTCACATCGGAAAAGCAATGTGGGCAAGCAGCATGCTGTTGGTGCGGGACATGTTTAAAGGGTATATTTATCATTATGTAAGAGTCTGGGAATTTCAGTCTGTATTGTATTTTTTCTATAGGTTAGACTTAAACACTATAATTTGGAATCGAGTGTGAGGAAGGCAGACACAAGCTGACTAGTTATGCAAACAGCGGTGGGTGGGTGCCCAGCCCACCAGACAGCTCTTCCAGTGTGCACACACACTTCCCTGTTGACACTCACTTGTTGGTGACATCTCTGTATGTGATCTACAAGTCTTATGCCGCTGTCCCTCTGTAGTCGGCTTCAACTGATCGATTCTTCATGTGCAGGGCCAGTGTCTGGTTTAAATCAATGCTAACTGAAAGCTGTGGAGAACCCATCAGTCACATTAGGTCCTTTGCACCACAGTAGACTTGTAACTAGTGGTGAGGACTGCTTAATCCCAACCAGGGACTGACGGGGGATGCCATACAGGCAACCCTCCAGATCAGCAGTTTTCATTGTCTGTAGATTCAACCAAGCTTGGATCAAAAATATTCATAAAAAATTGCTTCTCTACTAAACACACACAAACCTTTCCTCATTAACTAATCATTCACTCATTAACTAGATACAAGGCCAGATGTGCCATAAATACTTTTAGAAATGACTTACAGCACACATGTAGGTCATTTTATAGGAGAGAATCGAGTATTTAGTGGGGACCTAGAACCAGGCCACCAGAGATACCAAGGACAAGTCTTAACAGCAGACACTGGCCCTCCAATGCACACTGTGTCATTTTTCTGTGCAAGTGTTTGCCACACTCCAGGTTCTGTCCTCATGGAACTTCCAGCCAGTGGAAAGAAGCACTACTCACTAAGTGATAGGGTGGTAGGGTGGTCATAGCTGGGGACCAGGAACAAGGTGTGTAGAGGGGTCAGGACCTGACCTCACAGTGTATCTCACTCTGTCATCAAAAGAAAGCAGATGACGGTAAAGAATCATTACTATAAAAATGCATATAAGACTTAAGTGTGGGTCTGTGGGAATTCTGTCTTGTTTTAGTGCTCATGTGTAGAGACACAGTCTGCAATATTTATGACAAGATGAGATAGTATCTTGGATTAGCTTCAAAACAATCCAGAGCGGAGAATGTGAATGGTATCGGGGGCACAGGTCCACAGGATTCATGTGTTCTTCTTTACTTCCATTTTGGACTTCAAAAGGTCCACAATGAAAAGTTAAAGACAAATTTTTGGCAGTAAGTAGATATCCATCAAATGGGCTGCGAACTCCACTTCTAAAGGAACATTTTTCTCTTGTTTGGCTGTGCGGTCTTTCCCAGGATCTCTGCATGTTTTATGTCCTCCTTTTCACAGCCTGCCTGCCTCCACCGCCTCCCGGTACTCTCTGCGGTACGGAAGAGCCAGGGATGGCTTCCCTCTCGACCCTCTCTCTAGTCCCTTCCCCTCTCTTACAGTCACCACATTCAGTTGCCTTAGGACCACAGGTGACTCCTGACCTTTCCCCTCACTCTAGTGACATCCGTCGAAGAGGTGCTCACTCATGGCTGAGTGCCCTGTGGAGTCTCTGCCTCCTGGGAACACTCATCTGTCAGGGCTCTTTGAATGTCCATGTAGGCAAATTAACTGGGTAATTATTCGTGAGGGCTGGGGTATGGTAGTCACAGTCATCCACTAATTGAAGAGGAGAATGACGCATGCCTAATTATTAGTTTTTTTTTTCCTCAAAGGAAACTTTATTATTCCTAAGAAATGCCAAGCAATATTTTAGTTCTAGGAAGACTTTTCATTATGAGCTAACTTTCCTCCCACATTTTTAAAGAAATTGCTACTACTTTGATCCCTAAGAAGTTACCCACCGTCTGGTAACAACTTCTCTGAGGGAGTGGGAAGCTGCCCGGCTCCAGATAGAGCAGCATGAGGACACAACCTTCCCTGCCGAAGGTTCCAGGGAAGCCAGTGACCAAGCTGAGGCCACACCGACACCCGCCTATTTACCTGCTGTACCCACGTGGGGCCCGAGGCTGGCAGGCTTTCCTGAGGGGTGGCAGGCTGGACCTGCCTGTTTGTCCTTATTATTCTCTGCTGTTTCCTTGTAGGCTGTGAAAGCGCACGGCATGTAAAGACATACCAGATGTTCTATGTGGGTGGAATTTCAGAACTCATAGACACTTGAGCATGTGCTGGTCTCACTGCCCCCGGCTCCTACCACTGAGCACAGAAGTGGAAGTCTGCTCCCCACACCGCCAGCGTGCCCCTCAGTTCGAAAGGTGTTTGCTGCTGCTTTGGCACTTTTCTCTTTTTTGCTGAAGAGCACGTGGCCTCCCAGTGAAATATCCTGCGGCTTCTTCCTTTCTAGTGGGGGCCAATCAGAGTAGCCCAAAGCAGTCGAGGTGCGTCTGAAACCTGCATGTTCGCCTAGCTTGGATTTCCAGGCTCAACCTGCTAACGAGGCCTCTCTACCCAACCCCACTGTCCACTTCTCTCCAGTTGTTCTAGGCAGGTACTTTCCACCATTGAAACTACCATTCTGACACACATTCTGCCCTGGTGATTGCTTTTAGTTTTTCCTTTCTGGAATGTTCTAACTCTTTCCTTATCTCCAAATCCCAAATGAGCATAGGCCCTGTCTCATGTTAGCCCCTGAGATATTGCCTTTCTCAGTATCATCCCGGGAACAAAGTTTGTGTGTGTGTGTGTGTGTGTGTGTGTGTGTGTGTGTACACATGCGCACGCATGCAGGCATGCACACTAGTTACCTGCACTGCTCCAAATGCACAATGCATGCTCACCTCTGCTGAAATGCTTTCTGGGCCATCTCTCTTGCAGCTCTCTTGACATCCTCAGGAACTGCATCTTTTTCGACCTCAGAAACCTGATACACTGGGTGGCCTGCGTCCAAACGATAAGGACCCCCTTTGCCACCAAGACCTGCAGTGTCTCTTCCCCCTGGAAAGAAAACATGGGGACATGTTGTTATGGCTACAGCCTGGCCACAAAACAAGACCTAGATCGTGGCTTTAAGACAGTCCTGTGAGGAACAGTAGCTGAACTAACCAGTAATTAATGTCTCCAACCACCTTTGCCTGAACACAAAGATACTCCTGTTTAGGGTAACTTTTCCTTTTATTCCATCCACCCCAATCCACTTGTTCAGTCCAAATTCAATTTGAACACTTTATCCGATGTTTCTCCTTCCTAGGGATCAATGCTTTTGTGCACTGTTTGTAACCCTTTAATATTTCTTACCAACTTCCTGATGGCTGGGGTAGCTTCGTTCTACCCTGGATGAGTAGCCCAACAGTGCCTACGGACACTACATACTTACTTGCTAATTAAAGGGGCAATTCTTCTTCTAGTACCCACTTTCCCTAAAGTATCAAGACAGTTAAATTGTAGATAAAATTTGTTTTGAAAATAATAAAAATGATTCAGAGAAATTAACTTTTTTGTGACCTCATATCACTTGTTAAGCCAAGATTTGAAGTCAATTATTATGTAGATTTTGGCATTCAGTTTGAATAACACACAACAGATAAACATCATTAGCTTGAGAACAGTTTTTCATTATAAGCTCAAGTTTACATGCCTGTAAGTATACGTCATATTATAATACTGCATGAGCTATTTATACAGAAATGAAAGTTAGATGCCCGTAAGGCCAGGTAGGTAGCATTATAAGGTGGTAGAGACATTGGCCAATTACAAAGGAATGCTTGGTCTAATATGTTCAAATTTATTTTAAATAATTGTATTGACCAAAGAAAATATGTACATCTATTGGCTACATCTGGCCTCTGTATGAATGACTTATTATCTTTGCTCTTAGAAAACTAGTGACTAGGTCCTTTTGTTTACTCATATGTAATTTGGAAACCTAATGAGAATCCAGCATGGGAGAGGTAATGCCAGACTGCCAGTCTAGCACAGTGCTGTAAACTAGCTGACTGCCTGAGTCTGAATCTGGTTCAACTCAATAGCTGGGTCTTCAGCGAAACCACTCACTTCTTTGTGTCTCAGTCGTCATCTACAACATGGGATGGCATCGCCTGCCTTGTGGGATTCTCACAAGGCTAACCTGCTTGGGAAGCTATCTGGCACGCAGTAAGAGCTATGTAAGTGGCTGCCTCATGATAACTATTGGATTCCAGTGACAAGAGTGAGGTCATTTCTAGACTCATACGGTGGAAAATTGGACAGCTTTCACACTGGTTAAATGATGTGACTCTCCCCCATTAGAGCTGTGATTTAGTAAACTGAAAATGAGAACTTGGCATGAAGTCTTTGCCAAGTCCAGGTAGGTCATTTCCTTGGGGGAAATACCATGAGAGCAGTAGCATCTATCACTCACAGTATTTTAGTCTTTTGACTGAGCACATCTTATTTCATTTAGAAGTGGGTGGTGGAAATTCCTCCTACAATATGTATGATTCCTGGTGTCCATTTCCAGCCCGTGTGTGGCAGAGAAGAAGAGTGTGGTGGGCAGTGATGAGGCGCTGAGGGTGGAGAGCTGTGTCTGGCCGACCTGTTCCCTGCCTGAGGTACTCCTTGAGGATGGGTAGAAGGTGACCTTAGCATAATGCTTCCTGGTCATTTTGACGGCAGGAGGAAAGAAGGAGCCACAATTCTGAGAGGTAGTGTGAATGTGGTTGCAACGGGTCATGTGGCCCCTCAGGAGAGTCAGCTGGGGTGGAGAGGGTATAAGGAAAGTTTTTTTTCTCTACTTGATGGAATTTCAAATTCATAATATTGAAATGAAAAACGCTTACAGCTGAACTGGACTCTAACCAGTCCATAAGACACAAGGAAGGGAACTGATGCTAGAGAAGAACCAAATGGCTTGTTGGCCAGAGCTAAGTTTAATGTCGAGAATTCTGAAGGGCACAAGAGACAGAAAATGACAAGCTGAAGTCCAGGAGCCTCGATCGGCTGAAAGATACAAGGCCAGGGAAGCAGACAGGACATCTGATCTGAACAGGCTCTGGGCACTGGAGCTAGTGGATGCAAGTGAAACTTTGGCTCTGTGTAGACACTGCTGGGACACCAACATCTGGCCAGCTTGTCCACAACACATTCCATATGGGTTAAATATTGTTGGCCTGACACTAACTTCCAGATCAAAGGACACTCCTCAAAATAGCCTGTCTTTAAAGCTGGTGCTCAGTGAATAAACAGAGTAGGCAAGAAGTCCCAGCTGATTTGATAGCATATTGTCTCAGCACAGAAACCCATTTCCTGCCAAGGTCCTCAAGGCCAAGAGGCGCAGAGCATCCTAAGGGAAGGTGAAGGACTGAGCCGTGCCAGCACTCCTGGCTGAGATAAGCCAGACAGTGCATAGTCTGGCCCCGTTCCTGTGCTCCAGCAGATGTGGCTGCTCCAGCTGCTGGGAGGAAAGAGGAAGACGGCGGCTTGGGAACAATGGTCTAGGACACCAGCCAAGAGGAAGGAATGGCACCCGGCCATCAGTGCAAGACACACCAACCTTATCTCCGAACCGTGTACCTCCACACTCTCTTCTCAGATGTGGACAGAGCTACTTCTTCACCAAGATAGTTGTTCAAGAGCTTGCTGTTGATTTCTGGTATAATTCCAAAGGCAAGGAATTGAAAGAAAGGACCAGCGCTTCAATGCCTATGTTCTTCAGCCCAACCATCCTGCTCCACGCTCTAAGTTCATACTAAGTTAGCCTTTCACATGAGGCAGATAATGTTCCTCCCTCCTCCTCTACAGATGACGTAGCTATGAGGCGGGGGACACAGCTGTAGGTCAAAGTGTGGCAGAGTCTGTGGGGTTCCAACTCCAGGCTTTCTGCATGTCTTGATGTCATGCAGGACAGAGGGAGAGAACACTGAGAGAGGCTGAGCAGGACAGCCAGCAGGACAGGGCTATCTCAGGGTTAGAATGCTGACCTGATTGACAGACTCAAGAAAACCTGGGAAAATTCTGGAGAATCCACATGCTACCAACCTGTTCCACCAGCCCAGGTATTGCCACCCACGTGGGGCATGTTGTCTGGGTCCTCCTTGCCATGTTTAGGTTCGCTCACGTCTTCATTACTATCTCTTTCAATTGTTATCTGGGAAGGAAGAAGAGTTGGAACATGGTCACCAGCCTGTGAGTACCAGGAATGGCCTAAGTGACAGAGCAGCTTCCTGAGATGGTGGAACCCTCAGCTCATGACAGGTCGAGTCTGGAAAAGGCTTCATCATCATCACATTCAATGTCAATTTGGTTGGGAAGTAAAATTAATTTTTTAAAAAGAAAAGAGAAGGAAAGGCGCAGGATGTGAGCTGTTTCAGCTTTAGTGTGCTCTGAGAACTTAAGCAGGGCAGGAGATCCATCGAAACAGGAAAATGGTTCTCACCATTTCCCAGTGGGTTAAAAGGCCCAGTTCCTCACTGATCCAGCCGAGTCACCACACATGCATCAATCCATTTAATTTTCAAAGACTGACTTGAGCAATGTCATTTTATTATAAACATACATACAAAACAAAGATCAGAAAATATGTAACAGATTTAGGTTCCATATACCCATATACACTAAAAATTGCTTACTTATTTTTAGATCCACTGGAACATTAGGATATTTTGTAGTTTTCCTAATTAATCTGTATTTTCAGATTGTATTTACAATTCTTGGGATTCAAATAAAATAAGTGACCTTTTATTTTTACCTATGACTGGTTGCCTACATTTGCTTTTCATACATCTTCCAAAGTTCTTTCATTATTTTTAAATGATATGCCAGGAAACACACACACACACACACACACACGCATGCACGCACACGCACAGGCACTCACACACGCCAAAGTGAGGAACAGTGATCAGAACTGTTTATCCAATAAAGTACAGACCATTTCTGGAACTCCATGACCATCTTGTCCAGCACTGACATGCTGTGACTAGTTCAGGAAGTCCCAATGTGGTAAATAAGGTGATCAATGGCATTTCAGTCAAACTCACCTATGACCCAACAATAACGAGACTAGTTTGACCATAAGGATTTTGACTCTTCTAAAAGCACAGTTCCAGGGCCTGCCATGTGTGCATGCATGAGCACCTGAGTTTGGAGCTCCAGCACTCCTGAGCTCTCTTGCCAGCCACTCTAGCCAATGGGTGGGCTTCAGGCTCAGTGAGTCCATCACTGAAGGAATCTAAAGCAGGACCTCAAGGCAGGAACCTGGAAGCAGGAACTGAAGCAGAGGCCATGGAGGATGATGTTTACTGGTGTGCTCTCCCACGGCTTGCCCAGCCTGCTTTCTCAGACCACCCAGGCCCACATGATCAGGAATGGCAGCACCCCAGATGGCTGGGTTCTTTCACATCTACCAGGAATCAAGAAAATGCCCTACAGACTTGTCTATAAGCAATCTGATGGAGGCATTTATCAATTAAGGTTCCTCTTCCCAGATAACTCTAGTTTATGTGAAGTTGATAAAAAAAACTAATTGGACAACTGATCCCTTGTCAACATGACACATCAATGTAATATCATTCAGTTATAATGTTTCTTGTTTATCCCAGGATCTCATCTTCCTATCTCAATGTAAAACATAGTGTAGTTTAAAAAATTCTCAGTCTCATGATCCTCTGAGCTCCAAAGGGCCTGGGTAGTTCCACTGCTTCCCTCTCTCCTCCTCTCCAGACCACAGTTTCCGTGCTGACCCTGAGGAAACACTCTCAGAAGACTTTATCTCAACGATGCTGGTCTCTTCTCAGCCCCAGCTGACCAGCATCAACTGTCCCAGTAAAGTAAAGGCTCCACTTCAGTGGTACAGGCCTCTTGGTAACCACAGCACCAGCTGACCAGACATCACAGATTCTCAATGCAAAACATATCACATGACTGGCTCCAGGGGAATCTTGGAAGGATTCATAAATCTTCCTCAAAAACTTCATAAGCAAGGCCATCACCATCTGCAAAGCTCTCAGCATTATTTTTCAAGTTCCTATGGCAGCTTACTAGCTCTTCTACTCAATGGCTTTTCCAGCCCAAGTTCCAAACTCATTTACAATCCTGCCAAAGACAACACTCTCAGCCTGCCACAGCAATAGTAATAATAGTTCCTACTGCTGTGATACTATGACCAAGACGAATTGGGGAGGAAAGGCTTTACTTCCAGGTCACACTCCATCACTGAAAGAATCTAAAGCAGGAACTCAAAGCAGGTACCTGGAGACAGGAACTGAAGCAGAGGCCATGGAGGATGCTGCTTGTTGGCTTGCTCCCCTATGACTTGCTCAGCATGCTTTTTTTATAGCATCCAGGACCCCGGAGTGGTACTATCCGCAAAGGGCTAGGCCCTTCCATATCAATCATGAATTAAGGCAATGCTCTACAGACTTGCCCACAGGCCATTCTGATAGGCATTTTCTCAGTTAATGTTCCTCTTCCCAGATAACACTAGCTTGTGTCAAGTTGACAAAACAGGACAAAATACCAAAAAAAAAAAAAAAAAAAAAAAAAAAAAAAAAACCCAACCAGGACTAGGGAGAATGAAGGATTGAAGAAAGACATTTAACATCAATACCTTTCTTTCTCCCTTCCCTTCCTCTGCGATACCCACCCCAACACACACACACACACACACACACACACACACACACACACACACACACGTGCTAGCTCCAGCACTGGTTCAAGCAGGCACAGGTCTACTGGAAGAACTGTTTGCACTCTAGTCTTCCCTTTGGATTGTGTGTACTTTCTGGTCTATTGTTTATTTTGAAATAAAGAACTCTGAAAGAGGTAAGACAAACAAATTCCTATGTGACAAGTGGCTTCACTTGGATCAAACACTCACTCTCTCCTACAGACAGAACAGACAATCTAGCCAGTCTGCTAAGGGGACAGCCTTCTGAGAATAAGTACTATAAAGTATTATAAAGAAGATGAGGCAAAAGAAAAGGCCTCTCTGGCAGCCTCCTAGGTACCCCCAAGTCCTGTTTTGGATATTCCAAGGACATTTAACGTATGGCTCTCAGAGAGGCAGAAAACTGAGTAATTGCTTTGGGCAGAAAGGAGCAGCATTTTCTTTGCCACCCCCAAGTTTTATCAGGCCATCTGCAGGGAAATGACTCTGCTCACACTGCCCACAAGCAAGCCTCATACCAGCCCCAAATGAGACATTTTAAAATAGACTAATTCTTGACAAAACCAACCAGCGACCAAACCCTGATTTATTTCACAGAAACACATACCGTGAAATTCCAGGAATATTTAATTAGAAGCACGGCATCTGGGGACTCATCTAGTTTCGAATCGTATTATAAACGTCAGTAGGCTCACTCACAGGAGTCTATGTTGTAGGTGAGGCAGGGCAGCTGCTTGCAGACAGAGGCATGCTAAGGGTTCAGAAAGCAGATACGCTCCTGCCTTCTTTCATGAACGTGTTGGGGTGCAGCCAGAATGCACTTCCCCTGAGAACTGGGCTCATCTACCAAAAGCTTAAGAAAGTCATTCTAATAAGTAAAATAGACACTGCTGAATTCATACAAGGGAATAAACATTTTCTCCAACCCAGAAAACAGTCCCTCAAAATTTTTGGCATAATGTGACACATGTGCTAAACCCATTGACATATTTCTCACAGCAGATGTACTTTACTTCCTATTAGGGAAGTGTGATATAATCCTACCATTATCCTCCTACATATGAATTAAACGGAAGAAAACATGGATCTTGTAAACTACAACTCATAAAATGTTCCAGAGTGAAGTAATGAGAAGCTGGTCCTGAGAAGGGACATGACTCACCAAAGCCCTCTAATTCTGGGCAAGGCCCATAGATTTCAGGTTCCTCCTTGAGTTCATGACGACAAGACAACCAAAAACAAAACTCAGTAAGATACTATAAATAACCAGATCATAACTCCTGGGGGACTGGCTGGACCACACAGTTGATTACTGCTTTCCATAGATGTGGCATGGCAGACACTTCTAGGTCCTTTACAATACCCATTCCCTCTTTCTTTCTTTAGATAGAAGCCAGATGAATTATGGGTGGTACAAATCAGCACAGCCTTTCCATTTGGCCTCACCATCGACTGGGCTAGAGATCTGACTTGAGATGACGGAAATGCCAGGAGGCTACTGGGAAAGTCTCCTCCCAGGCAAAAAAAAGAGGGTGGAGAGTTAAACGTTCCCTGCTTGGCACGTATTACTTCACCAACCCTCAGCCCACATACATGCAGACAGAAACACATACATGTATGTGCACAGGGACACATGTACACACATGCTTCCTGCCATCAGACTCAGTTGAGTGAGGACATGGTGAAGGGCTGCAGCCTCTGTCTAAGGACAATGACAGTAGAGGGCTATGGCTGAGAGAAGAGGCCACACCACGGCCACCATTATTTAGCTGCTGACCCAAGTACTTAGCTCTGATCTTCTATATGAGTAAATAAGTGTCCTTCTATTGAAGCCACTTTAGGTTGGGTTTTCTGCTACTTAAAATCAAGTATATGCAACCAATTGATTCTCATCTTAAGGATGAGTGGGACAGTAGTCAGAGGCTGAAGCCTTCGCTTTCTGCGGAAGTCTTATCTCTGATGAGAAGACAGGCCTTGGATTTCCTGACTTGAACATTTCCATGCTGGCTGAGGATATGGTCGGTAGCAGAGCACTTGCTGAGTATTTACGAGGCCCTAGCTCAGTTCAGTCCACACACTGCCACCCATAAACACAACGATCCCTAATGAAGTCAGCACGGCAATCCTGTCTATTCCCCACTGACTCACAGGCAACTGAATTCATCCACACACTGACTCCTGTGCCCGCCTGCACTGCATCTTCTGCTCACTGGGATACCGGGGAGGGGTGTGGGGGTGCGTGAAGCAGAGTTGTTTTGCTTCTAGCAAGACACTGGATGAAGGGGGCCAGCGCAGTGCAGGACAACACGGGCTGGGGTGAGGGACAGCACGGCCACCCGAAGCACAGCACTGTCATTCTCACCCCAGGGCCAGAATGTTCTTTCAGCCATCTTGATAGAGTCAGAGTCACAGTCTCTAGGAACATGGCCTTTTGTATGATGCTGCTGGCTTAGAATAAAAAGTTGGCCATTGTCAGTCTCTACACATGACAATGCAGGACAGAGATGCCTTTGCCTCACCTGCAGCTTCTGTGTGTCAACTCTCATGTCTGGTAAAGCTGTCAAGTTTGCATTCCATCTTTACTCCTTGTCTCGTTACATCCTTTACACCCGTTACACACACACGTGACCTCTGCCCTCTTATCTTTCAGCCTTCCTAAAAAGGAGACTCTCACCTTCTGATCGCTAGTAACCACGAATTTCACTGCAGCTGCAGCACACGCCACCGGTGCCCCGCCTCCCACCAAATCCACGATGGATCGCCACAGCAATCCGATTTACTCAGTTCTGCTCTTTCCCAGCGCCAGGAGGCATCCGTCTTTTAAGTGCTGCTATTACGAACTGATAATTGAGGTTCCCGCCCATGCACCTTTGAAAGAAGGTCCTGGAATCAAAAAGCAAGCAGAGATACAGGATGGGGATGGTGTGTGGGTGCAGGAGGACAACATGCTTGCCTGTGACATGAGTGAGAAGCGGTGGCTGGACCCTCTCCTGTCCTGCAAAGTCCTATATTCTGGTGTCAAAGAATTCTGTTCTTTTTCTGTGAGATTTTCCAAATGATCCCCTGGCATTTTCCTCCTGCCTCTGGGCTGGGTCCCTCTGTTCACTTCCCGAAACCTACCTTCTTTCTCTGCTAGGTACCCCAGAGACTTTTGCACATTTTCGTTTGGGGCCCAAGTCATGTGCTTAGTACACATTTAAAAATTTTTGTAATTACAGCCCTAAACACCCTTCCTCCACCTCGATGTTTTGGAATACACCCTATGTTATTTCAGGATCTCAGTTTACAGTCTTTGGCAAAGGACGTTCTCCCTGGCCCTCTTCATCAGGACCCATTCCTACGCAACACCAATACCCATCCAAAAGAAATATTTGACAGCTCTCACACAGCTGCACTCAAAGGAGAGAGGAGGCATCACCTTGCTAACACATCACTGCAGTTTTCTTCACCCGACTGTAGTAGTCACACTGGCCTTGTCTGTAACAGGCACCTAATGAACCAAGATCAGAGCTTTCCAGAGACACAACTAAAGACTTAACTTTCTGCATAGAACTTCACGTGAGCAGATGGTGGTCCTTGTCCAGGGCTGTGTGACAGCCCATACCTGGACCACAGCAGGTCCACTGGCCAGCCGAGCAGATCGCCTTCTAACAGACCGGAAACACTCCTGCCCATTGGTTCTCCGTGGTCCTTAGACTCAGGCCCTAGGCATCCCCAGCTTGACTGGCATTCCTTTGGCCCGACCTTCCCGAGGCTCTGGAAAGGCTTCAGCCCCCAAGTCCATGGAGATGGTCCCTCCACTTGGGCCGCAACCAAACGATCTGAATGGCTGTAGGAAATATGACAGACAGGGATGCAGAAGGCCCTGGCCAAAGCCACTTCTCACTTCTCACCTCGCTCGTTTTCTCTCTGAATTCACATAGGAATAATAGATGGAGAAGATTTTAGAAAATCTGGAAATAGAGAATGCAAAATGATGGCGTCAAGGTGATTTTTTTTTTTTTTTTTTTTTTTTTGTGGGCCTTACTTAAAAATAAACCTTTGAGGGAAACCAATGTTTTCATCGCTGAGAGCAGGTGAGTGCCAAAACCAAACAGTACTACCTCACAAATAATTGACACAGCTACAGTTCGCTGGCACAGAAATGTTTCTCGCCTGCTGCCACCCCACAGGAGGACAGTCAGTATTCTAAACAAATATAAAAATGACACGCTAGCTAAATTCCGAGACAGGAGGGCGGGGCAAACCGCCGGGTCTTTATATGTTCCACTGTTTCTATTTTTGCCTGATATTTTAAGAGCCTTCAAAAAGTTGCCATTCAACACTGCTGACCTCCAAAGTCAAGGGAAAGGGTAGTCATGCAAGGCCACCTCAAACATGGTAAAGGCTGCGTCAGTGTTTCTGCTCTCCAATGTGTGAAGTGGCCGTGACAGTGGACACTTTGGCCCTGCATTTTTAATGACGCTAAACGGTGTCCTGTGGCATTTCCTGACCAGGTGACTTCCATCTATGATCAGGTTTTGTTCCTTCCCCAGAGCAGAAGGCAAAACGAAAAGCTGCTCCACTCTCCACAGCATAGTGTTTTTGTGGTACCCAGGGCACCAGATAAGAGAAGAATGTGTGGAAAGGCCGTACTCAGCACTGCAAGCAAAAGGTGGTTTGATATGACCCACTCTAGAAGTTCTTGGAAGCATCCACCACAACTATGTACAAAAGCATTTAGCAGGGGGAATTCTTTTCTGAAAACAGGGACAGTACATAAACCAGAACAGGCGGGCCATTACTGACGGCAGAGTCCCTGTCGGGAGGCATCTCTAGTGACAAACCTGGCAACCGACCTTCTGTTTTCTTTGTTTCTACTGAAGCCATGCTCTGCTGCTAATTATCATTTCTTCTAGGTACACCATGATGGTTCACCATCTCGGGCTGTAAAAACATTTACAAAACCCTTGCCTACTCTGCTTGTTCCTGACTTCCCCCAAATTTCCCTGAGGTACCTCGAGTCCTTACACAACCATGCAGTGACACCCAGAGATAACAACCTTCCTCTTTTGCACAGGCTCAGCATGGTGACTCACACACTCTTTCACAGCCACTGTGGCTCAGAACAATCCATCAGAGTATAACATGAAGAGCAGCAACAGGAATAAACAGTCTGCACAGTTCAGGGGTGGAGAGCATTTGTGGGTTTTGTGCTCCACACTCATGGGGTAGAGTCTTTCACACTGGCTCAAAGCAACACCCAGGACATGTACAAAAGTTAGAGATTAAATAACTGTTACAGACACTTTTATTATAGCATACTTACACATGCGTTTAGTATATAGATCCACACACATTTTTGTATGTATTTGTGTGTGTGTGTGCATGAAGGCCAGAGGTCACAGCCTTGGGTGTCATTCCTTAGGTACCATTTACCTTGTTTTTGGAGACAGGGTCTCTCACTTGGCCTCAGTGGACCTCATTGACTAGACTAGACTGTTTTGTCTGTGAGCCCCAGGTAGCCACCTGTCTCCGCCTCCCCAGTGCTGGGACTCTAAGTACATGCCACCACCCCTTTTGGACATGGGTTCTGAGAATCAAACTCATATACAGCAAACACTTTACCAATTAGGCTATCTCCCCAGTACCTGCCTCATACACTTTGTGGTTGTTTTAGTTTTTCAAGACAAGGTCTCTCTATGTAACAGCCCTGGCTGTCCTGGAACTTACTCTGTAGACCAGGCTGGCCTCAAACTCAGAGATCCACCTGCCTCTGCTTCCTGAGTGCTGGGATTAAAGGCATGTGGCAAAAAAAAAAAAAAAAAAGGATTTATTTTATGTATGTGAGTATTTTGCCTTTATGTGTGCATGTGCACCATTTATGTGCCTGGTGCTTGCAGAGGTCAGAAGGAGGTGTTGGATCCCCTGAACCCCTGAAAGTGAAGTTATGGATGGTTGTGGGCCACCATGTGCGTTCTAGGAACTGTATCTGGGTCCTCTGTAAGAGCAGCACATACTCCTCACTTAACTGCTCAGTCACCACTCCGCCCAGAACACACACATTCTTAAATGACCTATCTGTTGTTAAAATCATACTTCCACAAGTCGGGGCTACTGGACATGAAGGAAGACATGACTTGGATCCTCCACTTGCATGGATTCTGGGTGCGTACTCAGAAGCCAGGGCGGGCTCCTGTTCTGCCCAGCAGCAGTACCATTGCTCAGTCCTCTGCAGCTCAGACAAGGACTGTGGGACTGGCATTGTCATCAGGGCTATGTAATGGCTGCAATGGTGGGGACTTTTGGGAAGGAAAATATTACTAGATTCAGCGAAATACACTTTAATTTTTGTTTGAAGGTCCTTTGCTATGTGAAGACATTTCAGAATGCTAAATATAAGCAAGCGAAGCTTTCCAGTTCAATTTAGAGCACTGTTAATAGGCTACACATCTGTGCCAAGTATCATTGGTGTGAGCTACCCAGTGATCAGAAACAGTGAGCGATGGCCATAACTCACCAGGCTGGTGAGTGGGCTTTCCTTTCTCCTACTCTGTTCTAAAGTGTCTTAAAAAGTGTGAGTCTATCTACTTTCCCATTTACCTCCAAACTGACTCATTTTCCTAACTGGTCCGTCTGCCCTGCTCTGCCTCCTGTATGTCTGTCTCCCTCCTTCACCACGCCCACTTGGTTCCCTCTGTGCCACCTCAGGTTTCTTCAATGGCCCTGGTCTTGGGAGATTCTGGGCTTTGGGCAGCGCAGCCCTTGGGAAGTGACAGTGGGTAGGTCTGGACCAGGGGTTCCATGGCATGGTTCATACCGAAGGGACAGTCCAGGGTATGAGGCTGAATGGGGCAGCCTTCCATCCTTCCTCTGTACCCTTTCAAGGTCTGTCCTGTCCTGTAATTCTGTTTAAAAACATTTTATTAATTGTTTTATAGATATGAGTATTTACCTGCATATAGGAAAGTATACCATGCATACAAACTATGCAATTCTTTTGTTTTCTTCAATACAGGGTTTCTCTATGTAACTCCGACTGTCCTGGAACTCACTCTGTAGCCCAGGCTGGCCTCAAACTCAGATATCCACATGTCTCTGCCTCCCAAGGCTGGGATTAAAGGGGTGCAATCCCACCGCCCAGCCTGTCCTCAATTCTTTATGACACTTAGGGACATCATCATGTCTGTCTCCTATGGACACGATGGTGTCCCAGGAACAAATACTATGTTGTATCGGGGCTGTGCTGCCCCATGAAGCAACTCAACAGAAACACATTCTACACCCGCTTCTGTCATATTTTCACACGACTGACTGCCATTTTCCCAGGTGGGACACAGAGGATTAGGGTAGGCTTTGAAAGCACAGATGGTAGACAAGGAAAGTGGCTGAGAAGTCCCGATAGTGTTGAAAGGAGCTTAGAGCAGACAGAAGAGAGGCTAAAGGTGAAACCCCAGCTTCAGCCTCTTGCTGTGTGGCACTGGAAGTCGCTTTACCTCTCTGGGCCTTGGTGTTCTCATTTTCCAAATCGGAACTCAGACTACGTCCTTTCTAGCAGCAGACTCTTCACGTGCGTCCCGTCCCCACCTACAGCCCCTACAGTTCTCGTTCTCAGGGCCCCGGGTCAACTTGAGTCAAACACAACAGCGTGCGATTGTTACTTAAGCATGACGCTCTCCTCCAGAGTGGCTCACTCAGGCTTGCAGGTTTGTTCAGTGGCTAAGAGACTTGACTAGGAGTCAGAAAGCGGCCCTTTAACACTATTTCTGGCACTAACTGGTGAATTGGTTTTGGCCAAAGTTCCTTATCTTTCCTTCGTTTTCTTGGAGTGGAAGTGAGCAGGCTGGCCGCCAGTGTGGAGGTCGGGTGCAGCTCTGCTGAGCGAGCTTGTTTCCCATGGTTATTACAGTGTGAACTGTGTACACGGGTCTACCCTCAACTTTAGTGCATTTACCAGGGGATGTGTGGATCACACAGTGTGAGAGGGAGATAGAAGCCCCCTATGATGAACTTCATGAAGTCAGAAGAGGATGCTGTAAAGGAAAGAGAAGAAAAGACATCACATATAAGCTGGAGGTCTGGGACAAGAGAGAATTCAGTGACAAGTGACTGACACTTTCTCCCGAGCTCTGCAACATGACACGCTCCATGGACTTCACTTTTAAACTCCGTAACTTAGTTATCGTAGATGAAGCTTTATGAGTCTCCCTTGCCAGAAAATCCAGGAGTCTGCCCTGAACCACATGGCTGTGCGCCTAGGCCCCACAATTGGATAAAGTTGATAAATTAGATCAAAAGTGGACAATAGTGACCAATAATAAAGAGAACAGCCGTAACAACGGCGGCAGCAATTAGGCTGCCAGCACCATCACCCTCACGCTTTAGGCCCGGTTTTTTTTTTTTTTTTTTTTTTAAAGATTTATTTATTTATTATGTATACAGTGTTCTGTCTGCATGTATCCCTGCAGGCCAGAAGAGGGCACCAGATCTCATTACAGATGGCTGTGAGCCACCATGTGGTTGCTGGGTATTGAACTCAGGACCTTTGGGAGAGCAGTTAGTACTCTTAACCGCTGAGCCATCTCTGTAGTCCATAGGCCTGTTTTAAGTAAGATAAAGTTTCCCTGAATACAAGCACTGTGACACCACAGCAGTCCTCCGACAGGCAAGATGACTTAAGTGACCCATGGCAGGTAGCAGACTCATGTCCTCAGTGGGACACGGTAAGACAGCGCAAGATGATGCTTCTCAGGGCAGGGTGAAAACTAAAAACTTATGAAGCACTAACGTCTAGAATTTTTATTAGATGTTTTTGGATCACAGAAAGCTGCAGGAAATGAAGCCATGGAGGAAGACCTGAGGCACCACTGCAATTTACTCACTAAGGACTGACTCACTAAGAGTCAGTTAGACACTCAGCTAAGACGGTAAGGATGCCAAGCCAAGTGAGACCTGTTGGTACTTCATGGAGTGTCCAGCCAGGAGCAGGAGGGACTGAACTCAACAGCCAGTGGAGGGCACCGGGAAGAGTGCCTGCCAGGCCAGCATAATATACAGGGGTGGACTGAGCCAATCAGCAAGAGGTGGGGACTGCAGAGGCAATATGGAAGATGATTTTGAATGAAGAGCGTCAGGTCTAGAGGGTGGTGATTCAGGCAGAAGGAACAGACAGAGATGCTGAGCTGAAAATGGGTTGAAATTGACTGTACACAGAGCCCTCTGCCTGGGTTCAAACAGGCCACTGCACACAGGAGACTCGCACAGGCTCCTGATGAAGAGATGCCTCATCCTAATGTCCACCCTGCTGAGCCAGACAACCCAACTGAGTCATTGCACACAAATATAATCTGCATTGCACACAAATATAATCTGTTTAATTTAGCTATAATAACTTCAAAGTTACAGAGAAGCATCTACATGTCAACAGCCTAGCAACCAAATGACCCCAAGTTCAGTACTCGGCTGCTACCCATGAGCTATGAAAGCTTGCACAAGATTTAAACTCCTGGAGCCTATTATTTTTAATCTCACCCTTTAGCCATTACACAACACTTAAAAATTAGTCTGTACTAATTGTACAAAATGATGGGTTTGCTGTGACATTTTCACGCATGCGTGCAGTGTACTTTGATCATGTCTACGCCCACTCACGGCTTACTCATCTGATGAGGAAAATGAAGGCATGTGCCCTTCTGGAGTTGTGAGCGTTTGGATAAAACATCAAGTTGTGACTTAGAGGGAGGACAGGAGAAACTCTTCGGACTTGGACTTCTGAATCTAGAGTGAAGAGGCTGTACTCTGACACACTCCTTCACACCGTTTCCAGACTGAGTCCTTTTGTATCTATGTGAGGGTGGAGTGTGGGTAAAGCCCCATCCAAATGTAAGATACATTAACAATATGAACCAAGAGAGGAGAGAGAGAACTCATTTGATTTTTTTTAGTGCTCATTTTGATAAATTTCTGTTAGTTCCATGACTTTTATTTTACTTGTGTGTGTATTTTCTAATCAGCTGAAACCATGAAAGTGAGTTACCTGGAAAGAATGGAGGATGGTGGCCAGGTGAGAAAGGTGTCAGGAGGAAGCCTGGGAAGAAGTGGAGAAGTGAGGCTTAGTTGGGGGCCGAGGGCATTGTGGAGCTGGCAAGGATGAGCGATAGTACAGAGCGCAGAATTTGGTCCAGCTCAGGGCCAAAAGAAGACAATCAAAAGATCTACGGAATTAGCAATGGCAGGGAGGAGGAGGAGGAGGAGGAGGAGGAGGAGGAGGAGGCGGAGGAGGAGGTCAGTAGGAGAGGCAAGCAGAGAGAGGTATGGAAGCAGAGCCAGTTCAGGCAGATAAAAGTTTATTTTTTAATTCCCTTTTAAAAAACTTTTTATTTATTTATTTTTATTAACAAAAATGTTTCTGTTCATTTACATACCAAAGATCCCCTTTCCCTCCTCCTGCCCTTCCATCCTCCCTCTCCCGGCCCATCCCCCATTCCCTCCTACAAGAAGGCAAGGCCTCCCATGGGGAGGTATATTTAGTAGAGGCAGGTCCAAGCCCCTTCCCCTGCCTCAAGGCTGTGTGAGGCTAAAAAGATTTATTTTGTATGTATGAGTGTTTGCTTGCCTGTGTGCCTGTGGACCACATGTGTGCCTGGTGCCCACAGAGGCCAGCAGAGGGCATCAGATCCCCTGGAATTGGAGTTACAGATGGTTGTAAGCTGCCACATGGGTGCTGGGCATTGAACCTGGGTCTTCAGGAAGAACAGCCAGTGCTCTTAACCACGGAGTCATCTCTCCAGCCTCATCAGTAACCATTCCTAACCAGTATTGAAGATAATGATTTTAAGATGCTTTGCAGGGAACAGGCTAGGAACTCCACGAAGTCAGTGTAATGGGAGCCTGTTCTGTGGGGTTCCGCAAACTCAGAGCACATTTACTACATGCTGCCAGAATGATCCCCTAGGCGGAGAAGGAAGATACTGGAAAGGAGCCACTGGGTAGAGTGGGGTGCCTGAGGAGCACCGAGGAAGCACAGACAGCTGCAGGACCCTGGTACTCTGACTGGGTAAGCTGAAGGACCTCTTCTCTGGTAACGTCTTTGTTCTGTGGGAAATGATTCTATTTATGTATTTTGTGTGTGTGTGTGTGTGTGTGTGTGTGTGTGTGTGTGTGTGTGTGTGTTAGGGGGCTTCAGGTCTTAAGAACATGAAGACTTCACAGAACATGAAGACTTCACAGAGAGACTGGGCTTCAAAGACATTTTCAATCTCAGAATTTCTGAAAGTCCACCGTGTTCCTTTAAATGGAGGTTTTGCAGAGCATGGCTGTGTCTAGAGGTAAGGAATGAAGACAGTTTGCTGGATGCGAAGTGAGATGATGTTAGAGCAGCGAGTAATCCAAGTATGTGGAGGTGAGCGGCCTTCCCAAAGGTGGGCCTGGCTTCCCACACAGCACAGTTGCTCCTCTGCACTCTCCCAGCGCCCTCTCCTCATTGCCCTTTGGGCTACAACAGTCCCATCAATCCAGGGACGATTTATCCATTGCTACCCCGGCCCCCGACCGTGTGTGTTGGGGGTAAAAACAGATGCCCACAGCCCAGCTGAGCAGTGGCCTCTTCTGGAACACAGCCTTTGGAATGGGTGTTTAAAGCACAGAGGGAGCGCTGTCCTGTTTATGTAAACTGACTTTTCAGATCCTGAGGAAGAAGGGTCTTACAGCAAGGTATCTCCTTGAGAACAAAGCCTCGGATCCGAACAAATGGGCAGGTCACACACTCTGACGTGCTGTGTTCTTTGTGTAGACTGCGTGCATAGCCATTCTGTTTTAGGGAGCCCAGCAAGGAAAATTCAAGGAAATGAAAAACCCCCTCCCCACACTCCTATTCTTCTTAGATAACAAAAGACAGATAATTATCTAAAGTATTTCTCAACCTGAACAAAATGGAAAAGTGACCTTTCCGTCTGGGCCTATTCTCTGCAGTGAAGTCAGCAGCAGCCAGGAGATGGGCAGGCGTAGGGAAAGCTCAGGGGAGGGCTGCAGCTCTCCCGCCTGTCAAAAATGCCATAAATACAGAGAACTTGTTTAACAGGCGGCCAGACCTGGATGGCTCACAGTCACCCCTGGGGAGTGATAAACGCTCCTGCTGGCCGACTTACATAAACTGAGACGCAATGAATTTTTTTTTAAACGATACTCCCTGTGCTCAATAAACCTGACTGTTTCAAGCCTGAAGGATGGCTAGCCTAAGAAGGAGAATAAATCAACCTGGCAAGAAAAAGCAATCATTTGGAGTACTGGTAGATTAACCTAAATGTACAGGGTATTGAATTCAGTGATTCGAAAATCACATGCTTGCTAGTTGAAAATCCCCACTTCTAGCTCTGTGCCACTTATAAAATGCACTTTTGGGGAAAGAGAAGGTAATGGGTGTGTGAATATGATCTAAGTATGTTATGTGCATGTTTGAAAATGTCAATAAAACCCATTATTTTGCTAAGTTAATATTACTACTAAATAATATTAATAGATCGTTAATGATACTACTAAAAACCATGAGAAGCAGTCAATTGCTGCCTTGGCTACTTAATACTGGACCTGGGGCTTCTGTCTGATCTGCTTCAGGACAAAAGCTACAGCGAACGTCAGTGTGGCGCTTTGTTCTACTGGCCTGTTGTCTCCTGACAGTGGCGAAGAAAGCCGTCAACCCAGTGACTATCCCACGACAAGCGGGAACTTCTGGAACTTTTGGGAAGTGACATTTTGAGCTTGTTGAATAAAAATACTCAGAGAACTGTTTGCTTTATCTTACTTAAAAAGAGGCTGAAACAATCAAGGACAACAGAGCCCGTACGCGGGGAAGAGAGGGAATCCTGTGAGAAGTCCACCCACTCTGTCTGGTCCCCTGTCCACTGTAGCATGAATCTTCAAAGTTCTTATTAGTAAAATCAAACCTGAGGCCAGTTGTTGCAGTGAACGCTGGAAGATCAGAGAAGCAGAACAAACCACAGCTACCTCACCTCGCCAGTTCCTCAGCTGGTCCTGTTTCCACAGACTGGAAGCCTCTGAGTCCTCATCCGAATTGCTGCTCCAAAGCCTAAAAGTTTAACCAGCCAAATGCTTCTAGTTTCTGATCCTCACGCCTTATATACCTTTCTGCTTTCTACCATCACTCCCTGAGATAAGAGGCTGGCTTTCTGGGATTAAAGGCGTGTGTCACCTTGCCTGGCTGTTTCCAGTGTGGCCTTGAACTCACAGAGATCCAGAGGGATCTCTGCCTCTGGAATGCTAGGATTAAAGGCCTGTGCTACCACTGCCTAACCTCTATGTTTAATGTTGTGGCTGTTCTGAACTCTGACCCTGGATAAGTTTATTAGGGTGCACAATATTTTGGGGAACACAACACCACCACGGTGCACAGTTTGCTAACAGAGACACTTTCCTTCCCAATGTCTGCACTCTGCTCCTCCACCACCAGCAGGGAGGTCTTTGAGTACCTGCCTGCACAGGGCACTGGGAGGGCGCAATACTGTGTCTGAGGCTGTGTAGGTGGAAAGCAGGGCTGGGGCGCTTTCTGGGAAGGAAGATGCACGATTACTAACGCTGAAGTAAGAGTGGTGGCTTTCGTAAGGGAAGGCAGACTTTTAAAAAGCAAGTTTATTTCTTCTAACACACACACACACACACACACACACACACACACACACACACACACACACACATGCATGTGCCTGTAGAGGCCAGGAGAGGGTTACCGCCTTTGATATGGAATTACAAGTGGCTGTGAGCCACCCGATACCGGTGCTGGGAACTGAACCCAGGTCCCCTGGAAGACTAGTAAGCACTGTTTCCAACTGAGCCAGCTCTCCAGCCCCATAAAATTCAGCCCCATAAAATTCAATGAACGAAACATAACTGAAATATTAATTCTATGAAGATAATTAAGTCCAAAGCACTTAGAGACTCATTTTTTTTTTAACTGATAAGGTCTCACATTAGCCATTTTCAAACAACTTTAGAAACGATGTTTGTGGCACCTGCTTCAGGTCAAACCCCTTAAGTCTGGAATTGGCTAGACCTGGCTAGAAGTGGCTGGAATTCTGATCTTCCTTACTAGACTAGCTCAGACTTCGGACAGAGTGACTGTAATGGCTGCTCACTGGAGAGAGGCCAGCACTGCTGCGTGATGGATTATTACTCATAATCACCATTCTATCCTGTGTGTTCCCCCACTGTGCCGGGGGCCATCCTAGTTAGCGCTGGTTGTCTCAGTATAATAATTATTTGTGATCAAACCATTTTATTTAAATTAGAGGTGAGGAAGGGCTGAAGAGGTCAGTGAGATCTGATGTCCTTGGCAGGGCAGATCCCCCTGACCATATCACTAAAAAGTCTGGTTAAATGATTAAAAACACTGCTTCAGCCTTAACATAACTGCCTGGTTAGACATGTACACACAGCTCAGTCCCTTGGAGGAGGGAACTGTACTATTTGGGTATTGAATTAGGCCTTGTTTCTTGGCAGCAATCAACATGGGCAACTCTCATTTGTTAGAAGTGAGAGACTAGGAGTTAGACAGACTCCTAGCAGGCAGGCAGACAGACAGACAGACAGACAGAGAGGCCGAGGCCAGGTAATAAAGGTGGTGAACTCCAAGAGAGCCAGCTTCTTCCTCAGCCTCCTGACTTGAGACAATCTGGCAGCTTAAAACAAAGGCCTTGTAGGCTTCTGTCTCCCACCTGCAGGTCCCCTGCTGATGGACAGGCTCGACCCCTAGCCTGTATCAAAAACATATGTTTACTTAGACAATATGTTTATTCCAAACTCATATCAGCATATCACAATTCTTGAATGTGGATTCTTTTGAATTTTGAAAAAATATTAAGATCTTGAATATGTATGTGTGTATGCATGTGCATACAGGAGTGTACATATGTGGAGGTCAGAGGTCAATGTTGGGTGCTTTCTGGGGTTACCCACTTCCCTTTGCTTTTTTGAAACAGGGCTTCACTATGTTAACTCTGGCTGGCTTGGAACTTGCTATGTAGATCAGGCTGGCCTTGACTGATAGAGATCCTCCTGCCTCTGCCTCCTGTGTGCTGGGATTAAAGGTGTGCGCCAGCGTGCCTAGCCCTCTACCTTAGTTTTTGAGGCAGGGTCTCTCACTGAGCCTGGAGTTCACCGATCTGGCTAGGTTGGCTATCCAGCAAGCCTCCAAGGACCACCTGTCCTTCGGCTTCTCTCTGTCAGACTAAGGCAACCTGGCTAGCCTTGGCCACTAAGCCCCACCCTGCTGCTCAGGCTCCATTAACCCTTAGTGCTCCCATCATCTTCTACACACTTGTCCTCCCTGACTTCCTGCCCTTTCTCTTGGGAAAAAGTCATTGGCCTCACACCCCTCTTCTAGCAAATGGATCTATGTTTTGGTTCCCGGTTTTATCCTTTTGGTGGAGTGTAGGGCTCTGTCTTCCTGATGCCCAACCTGTCTAACCTGGTCTCCCAGCTAAGGTTGGGCACCAGGCTCCTGACTGTATTTTGCTTGTATTCTCAACAGACGCCAAGGGCCTCTTATCTTTGAGTAGCTGGCTCCTAGTGCAATGTCTGATGCACAACAGATTCCCCTCAAATGGTCACTAGGTGACTGGCTAATGAAGGCACCGATGCTTCCTTCTCATCAGCTGGAGCTGCATTTCTTCCAAGTGCTACTTACACCCCATCCCTGGTCACTTGTTAGTAGGAAGGGGCTGGGGGTTGAAGTTCACACAGTGCAAGATGATCACACCTGTGGAAGCAGCCTGAGGGAAGCAGCTCTGGGGACTGGGGAGATGGCTCAGTTCAGAAAGTGCTTGATGTGTAAGCATGAGGACCAGAGTTCAGATCTCAGCACCCACATAAAAGTGGGGAACTGAAATTTCAGTATGTGGAAGGCAGAGACAGAGGGTCCCTGTGACACAGTGCCTGGCTGGACTAGCCAAACTGGTGGGCTGTGGATGCAACTGACAGGCCTTGCCTCAATCTATGAGGTAGAGAGTGATCAAGCAGACACCCCATACCAACGTCTGGTCTCTATATACAAGGACATACACATAAGGCCACACCCATGAGAGCATGCATACCAAAATGCATGCACAACACACACACACACACACACACACACACACACACACACACACACACACACACTTCTATTTTCCTTCTAGCTGGTTTGCCTGTCTGAGAGGGCCGTATTGGTAATCCTTTCTCCACTTGGAAATCCTTTTCTAAGCTCACGGAGTGCTCATGTGTGTGGAAAGGGACTCCGGGGCCGGCACTCCCACAGGAAGCATCATAAGTAAAAGAACCAATCATCTAGAAATGAATAAATCTACACATACCTTTCTACTTCTTACTGCAGCAACACTCAGCATCCTCCTTCTGTAAGTCCACACACAGAGACCTCATCAAAATGTGATGAGTGTGTGCTACTATGTATTATACTAAAACCAGGACTTGAGGTGTCAGCCTTGGGAGAATCCGTGGAAGGTCTTACAGAGATTATCCTCTCACCTGTATGGAAACCTAAGCAGGTTGCACCTAAGAAAACACAGAATGAAGGGGAACAGCTTGCCTTCAACTGCTCAAGTGCATGTTTCTAGAATCAACAATGTATGTTTTGTCCAGTTCTAACAGACGGATTGCTGGTATGCAAAAATGCTTTCTAACATGGCTAAAAGCATAGACATTGCAACTTGTTTGCCTGGATTTAAACCCTGGCTCTTGATATGTAAGCAGGTAAGGTGCTGCATCTACAAGAATGACAAAGGCCCTCGTCTTACAAGATTACTGTAGGGACTAAAGGAAATTACACAGAACCACTTGGCCACACCGAGGGCTTTCTGGGCTATCCATTGTTATCCTCTTATTTTTGAGAGTGAAAAGGTATGGCATAGTGCAGATCATTCTTTTTTTTTTTTTTTCTTTTAGTAGTGCTATGTTTGATATGTAGCATGGTAATATTAGCACTGGGGGAAAATAAGTCAGGATTTTAAACAAAAATGTTTTGTGAATTTGGACTGTATAAAATTCCGCACTCTGTCCAGATCTTTTGGCTCTCATGGCGTCAGCTGGGGAGTTCAGCATTGCTGCAGATACTATAAACACCAAGCTGATGCCGTCTAACTTAGGCTGTTGGGCCCAGACCGCAGCGGGCCCTTTTTCTGGCTCTGCAGCTGGAACGAGACCTTCCTCACTTTAGAACTCCTGAAAATACGTTTGCTCTCAGTGTCAAAAAACATGGCATGAAGGGGGCTAGAGACATTCCCAACAGGGAACAGTCCACATGACTGTTCCAAGCAAGACTTGAGAGAAAAAGAAAGATACCTTAAGAAAATGAGAAGAAATATGTTCAAGTGCGAGGAAAAGGCGGGATTTTTTTTTGTCTACAAATTCCAAACTCAAGTTTGCACTTGAATCTCTTTGACTTCTTTGCTTGGCAACTGAAAAATATTTTAAGTCAGATAATACCAGATGCAAAATTTCTATTTATTTCTTGGCATGCACCTCAAAGAAAGCAAGCGTGTCCCCCAAGATGTGAAAAGGGAATGTGTACTGTTTTCCTCCTCATGAAGGCTTGGAGAAGTTTCTTGGTCTTCACTTGCAGAGTTGGAGATGAGAACACATCTGGCTGCCGAGGAACATGAAGTTGCTCGCCTGCCAGCTCTTCAGCACAGAGTGTTGTGTTCAGCACAGCGCAACACCCCAGTTTACAGTCTGGAACCTTACATAGACCGCTGCTAGTTTCCTAATTCTCCAGACTGAGCATTGTTATTTCCACTTCCCAGGGCAGGAAAGTAAGACACAGAGAGGAAAACAGCTGCTCAACCTTCCTAATGCTACAACGTTTTAATACAGCTCCCCATGCTGTGGGGACCTCCAACCGTAAAGTTGTTTCCTTGCTACTCCATAACTATAATTTTGCTACTGTTATGAATCATAATGTGAGCATCTGATATGCAACCCAAAGGGGTCACGACCCACAGGTTGAGAATCACCAGCTTGCTCATTGCCACACAAACTGTTAATGCCAAGCTCAGTTCTTGCTACTCTAAAAGCCTGATTGAGCAGATCCATTATACTGCATTATAGTGGCTCTTAATAGTGACTATATTCCTGAAAGTCTCAGGATTTTCTAAAGTGTACTATGGTTTAGGAAAGCCAAGAAATGTGTCAAAAATGCATTAATGTGGGGTTGGGGATTTGGCTCAATGGTAGAGCGCTTGCCTAGCAAGCGCAAGGCCCTGGGTTCGATCCTCAGCTTCCACCCCCCCCCCCAAAAAAATGCATTAACGTCTTCCCTTTTAACTTGTGTGTCTGACTTACAGGAATCCATGGACACCAGTAAGGAGTCATTTCAAAGGCCCACCGTACCCTCTAGAAGCTGTTTACAGACAGGCTGAACCAGCTTTCTATCAGACAATCATGAATAGGCCCGGAAGACTCATTGCCTACCTGTGGCTCAGCTCTGACAAGGTGATTTCTTTGTCTCGGACACTGGGTATATTATAGAGGTGGTATTTTTCTCATATGTAAATGGGACACTGGCCTGGATTACAAGGGTGTTACAAGGAGGAATCGTGTTGGCAAGGAAAGGTCTCTTACTTTCCCCGTGCCTAGGCTTTCTTCCTAACACTGGCAGCGAGGCACCAAGTTTTTCTTAGTTACAGAGAAAATTAGTCCCACAGAAATACCTTAGAGCAGATGGGTCACCAATTGATGTTCTGCTTTTGATAAAACCTGGGACCTAAATGCGGATGAGAAGCTTTAACGATGCTTAAAAAAATGTAAGTCAGCTTTTAGGTAGCTGAAGAAGGGTTTCACTAAATGAGCTCTCACCCGTGGGCAGCCCACTTCTGCAAATTCAGTAAGGCTAACCAAACACAAACCTTCCAAGTACAAAGCTACAGACAATAAGATTCATGTTCATTTGAAAGACCCTCTTTTTGAAAGAATTTTTTTTAAAAATCCAAAAACTATTCTTTGCAATTGGCCCTGAACTTCCTCCGGCCATTCCTTGAATAGACGTGTAGTGGGTGTGCAATCAGGTCGGGGAATTGCACGGAAACTGCATGCGGTGGTGAACAAAGTGGCCATTTGGTAATAAACGGTATTAATCCCAGGCTTCAGCTGCAGCTGATGGAAGCCTGGAGAAGACACTGACACCGCTGTCCTGGAGATCTGCATGGTTAGCAGCAAAGGGCTCTCCCCAGCGAGACAGGAAAAGGCCTCTGCACCATGTACAACACCCCTGTGCAGCCTGGGGTTTCCTGAGCCTGACTGTTAACTAATTAGGGTGATAAAAACAGATTCCCTTTTTATAGCCTTGGAAAAAACACAATCTAAAGAATTTTTGGAAGCTTGAGCTTATGATATTTATCTGGTTCAGGTTTTAAAAATATTTCTTTTTATTTTACTTTTTTTTTTTTTCTGTCAACAACCAAGCTTTTCTTTTCTCATAGACAGTAATGGTGTTTCTGAAATAGCTCTTCCCTTGACATTACTGAGGAGGTGGGCATTATTTCCCCAGAAAAGTAAACAAGGGAATAAAAACAAGGTGACTCAAAGGATGAGGAAGTATGTTTTTCTAGAGAACAAAAGATTCTTTCACAGTATGTCAAAGACTTAACTGTGGACTTTCCTGAATGTAAACACTGTTCCAATGGCAAAAGGAATTTCATCTATGCCTAGAAAAGGTCTCAAACAATAGTTCTTGCTTGAAGCTACATTTAGCACACAGTAAAACAACCTTTTCCTCAAATAGCCTGGTTGAACCATCCCAGGAGGTGCACAATGCTAATGACTTGCAGAGCAGCAACCACAGCCTGTATAGGAACGCTGCTGAAGGGGGTGACCACAATGTTGGGCAGCACAGGGCAGCCTTCAAGAACAGGGCATGCCTAGAGACAGTTTCAAACAGCAGCCCCATGCTTTCCACTCACTGGAAAGTTTAAGGCCCACAAAGCAGATAGATGGCTCATGCTGTTAGGATCAGAGAAGAGAATAGTAACATTTTAAAGCAAGAGGAAGGATAATAGCAGTTAAACATTCTCCATTTTCCAAGTTCTATTATTTATATATCTCTTAGTTGTAGTAAATTAAAATGGGCACTAATTATAATACTTAATGGAGCTGTTTGTTAATGAACCAAATTACATCATTATTATGGAAACACTAAAGGTCTTTCCTTACCTTCTCAGATCTGTAGGCATCTTATCATTACCATGTCAGCTCAAATCCTACACAGCCAACCCTGAGGTTCTTTATTGTGTATTCCTAGGAAGTGATCTAAAGAGTTTAATAAGTGTCAGAGATTGTTTAGTTTTATTTGAGGTTTTCTATTTTCAAATACTGAGTATCCAATTAGAAGATGCTCTACCGGCCCCAGGTAGATGATTATGGATATATGCGCCGGGGTGGGGGTAAATAGAGGGAAAAGGTCAGGTTTTTTGTTGCTGTTGTTGTTTCTGAGGTCATCTGTGGCATTCTCTTTTGTGCATCTGTATCCCTAGGTGTGAACAGGGTCAGCTTTTCTCAGATCACAAGGGACACTGGAAGCCCCCTGTGATTTACAAGGTTCCTAAAACTGGTGGCAACCAATTATTAATATGATCCATTCAGTGAAATATATTCTATGCACATTTCAAGTCTTATCCCTTTCATTTCATCTGAAGGACACAGGCTTGTACAGTGAGCTGCTATGACCACACAGCGAGTGTTGGGAGGCCAGGACTCACTTTGCTCTGTCTGGTTCTAGAGATGGGTCTTTTGAGGGGACTGTGCTGCCTCTGTCTCAGGGTTGTCATAATAATAAACAGACATGACATAAAATGAGCCATTGGTTTGGTTTTGGAATACACCAGATCCTATCTATAGCTTTGTTCACTGTGCGAGAGAAGAGGTGTGGTCCTCAGAGTTTGTCTGTCACATTTCCCCTCATCTGGCAGGGAAGATTTGCCAGTCTGGGAAAAGACAAGAACACCCATTGGCTTACACAATACAAGTGGATAGAGTCACTGAGCATTAAACATGCGGTAGAGCCAGGGTAGTGTCTACCTTGGCGAAGTCCGCTGTGTGGTATCTGACCACTTTCCTAAGGAGTTCTCAGGCATGCTTTTCCCTGCTCTGCCTCTTCTGTGCTTGTACTTGAGGGGGATGGTCAGGTTGGGTTTTCTACATACACCACTTAGAATCCGGGGAGGGATGTAGGGACATCTGCTTTGCCCTCTCAGGTCAAGGGCTCTTCAACCCCTGCTCAGTTTCTACTACTCTTGCACTAAGAAAAACTGAGGACTGGTTCATTTACTAACAGCACGTAAGTTGAAATACATTAGTATTTTGAGTGGCATCTGATCAATCATCTTTTTTTTTTCCTTGAGTAGAGAAGATGTCAACAAGAGGAAGCTCTAGGTCTTAGCCTACATCATGTGATATCCTTAATACTTCAAATTGCCTATGACAACTTAAGAGACTACTAAGGAATTTGGAAACCTTTTTCAAGGGGCTAGTGAGATGGCTCAGAGAGAAAAGGTGCCTACAGCCAAGCCCAACAACCTGAGTTCAAGCCCCAGAACATACAAGACAGGAGAGAACCAAATCCTCCAAGCTGTCCTCTGACCTGTACTTACAAAACACACACACACACACACACACAAATTTTTTCTTTTGTTTTGTTTTTTTGAGACAGGGTTTCTCTGTAGCTTTTGAGGCTGCCCTGGAACTCGCTTTGTAGACCAGGCTGGCCTCAAACTCACAGAGATCTACCTGCCTCTGCCTCCTGAGTGCTAGGATTACAGGTGTGTGCCACCAACCGCCCAGCTACACACACACAATTTTAAAAAGCTTAGTCCTAAAAAACTCAAAACCAGAAAGTGTCATCTCCAAGTACTATCACACATTTAAGGAGTTGAGAACAAATTTTTAAAAACTCTTCTAAGAGCAGAAAGAGGGGACATTTGTCAATTGGCTCCAAGATATCAACATGACTCTGATGCCAAAACCAGAAAAAGACATTATACAAAACAAATTCTATAGACCACTACCCACATTTTAGTACAGGCATTAAAATCTCTCAACAAAACAATAGGAAACTGAACCCAGCACTGTGTATAAAAATAGGATTATGTATTATGACCAAGTGGGCTTTAACCCTGGAACACAAGGTTAAGTTTATACATGAAAATATATTAATATAATTCACATTCTTTTAGAATAAAGAATAAAAATACGGTTGTTTTAACAGATGCATAAAGAGCATTTGATGAAATTCATGATAAAGATGTTCAACAAATGAGAAATGGAAAAAAATTCAACAACCCAATAAAAGTCATGTATGTAAAATGCAAAGATAACATGTCAGCTGTCATGTTAAAGACTAAGGGCTTCCTCTCTACTGATAAAGAACAAGATGAGGCTGTTCCCACCATGCCCACTCAACACTGTCCTAGGGAATTTTGCCAGGACTAGGCAAGAATATTAAATATAAGGTGTTTAAATAGGAAAGAAAGTAAACTACCTCTGCCTGCACAAAGCACAGTCTTGGACAAATAGAACATGCTCACCGTGTGTGGCACCACATGCTTGTAATCCCAGCACTCAGGAGGCTGAAGCTGGAAACTGCTGTGAGTTCCAGACCAGCCTGGTCTATAGAGTGAGATTCTGTGTCAAACTAAGCAACTAACCAACCAACCAAATAAACAGACACAGTTAAATCAACAGAAAAATCCCTAAGGATCTACTAAATCTATTAGAATAAGTTATCAGAACAGTGATATTGCAGAACAGAAGATCAATAACTAAATATCATTTCCATATGCTAGTAGTGATCAAAGATTAAAATCGAGAAAATTTCATTTCTAACAGTATTAAAAGGATAAAACATTGTAAAACCAATACTCTGAAAAATACAGAAGGTTCTTGAAAGAAATGTAAGGACCTCGACAAGAGAAGAACATGAAGATTCATGAATCAGAGGAGCTAATGTTGTTAAGGTGGTAATATTCTCCACATTTACCTGAAGATGTCATGTAATCTTTATTAATATCCTGCCTGGACTCCTGGTCAAAACTGATAATCCGGTTCTCAAATTTGTATGCAAATGCAAGGGAACCAGAACAGCACAAACTGTGAAGGACTCATGCTCTCCCATTTAAAAACTCATCACAAAGCCACTGTAATCGAGACACAGTATTGACACAGACTAGACATTAATGGACTAGAATGGAGAGCCCCTTGATTTCAGGGGCAGATAGTTTTGTACATATGTCAAGACAACTCAACTGTTTTTACCGAGTTCAAACAAAAGGTGCTTGGACAACTGGATCTCCACAGACAAAGACGTTGGGATCCCTATCTTATACAAAAAAATAACTCAAAATGTATCAAAGGCTTAAATCTATACAACTCTTAAAAGAAACAAAGGTAGACATTTGTGATTTTTGGATGAGGCAAAAATTTGACACCCAAAGTAACTGTGTTGGCTAGATTTAAGTCAACTTGACACAAACTAGAGTTATCTGAGAAGAAGGAAAGCTCAATTGAGAAAATGCCTCCATAAGACTGGGCTGTAGGTAAGCCTGTGGGGCATTTTCTTAATTAGTAAAATAAATTAATGTCCTAATTTATTATTTCTTAATAGCCAGCCTATCATGCTGTGTGATCTTGGATTTTATAAGAAAGCAGACTAAGCAAGCCATGAGGAGCAAGCCAGTAAGCAGCACCCCTCCATGGCCTCTGCATCAGCTCCTGCTTCCAGGTTCCTGTCCTGCTTGAGTTCCTGTACTGACTTCCTTTGAAGATGAACAGCAACATGGAAGGGCAAGCCAAATACACCCTTCCCTCCCCAACTTGCTTTTTGGTCATGGTGTTTCACCACAGCAATAGAAACCCTAAATAAGACAGCAACGAAAGGAAAAATAGATAACATTGGGTATCTTCAATCAGAACTTTAATGCTTCAGTGGGGACTACTAGGAAAGTGAAAATACAGCCCATGGAAAGAGAACATGTATTTGCAAACCATAGCTGGATAGGAACTTTTATATAAAGAATTTTGATAACAGAATAGCAAAAAGACATCCCAAAGGGAAATGGGCAAAGGATTTAAATAACTGTTTCTCCAAAGATATACAAACAACCATAGAAAGATGAAAATATAAATATGCAACATCATTATCTATTGGGAAGAGCAAGTCAAAACCATGAGCTACTACTTCACAGACATTAAGATGAGAAGACAGAAAATAATAACTGACATCAAAATTGTGAAGAAACAGGATCCCGCATATACTATGATGGGAATGTAAAACAGAGCAGCTGCTTTGAAAGACAGTCTGGAATTTCCTTCAAAAGTTAAACATGGGATTTCCATATGGCCCAGCTACTCCACTCCCAGGTACATAGGCAAAATCACCGAAAACCTATGTCCATACAGAAGCACACATACAAATGTTCATAGGCCCAAAGTAGAAACAACACATATGTCTATAAATGAACAATTAAAATGAGGTATACCACTGCCAGGTGGTGGTGTCTTTAATCCCAGCACTTGGGAGGCAGAGGCAGGCAGATCTCTGAGTTTGAGGCCAGCCTGGTCTACAACCAGGGCTACACAGAGAGAAACCTTGTCTCAAAAAAAATAAAAACAAACAAACAAAAAACCAAAACAATTAACAAACAAACCAACTCCTCAAAATGAGATATACCTATGCAATGGCATATTATTCAGAATGAAAGAAATTTAAATACTTAACTATATTATAGCATGGATACAGCTTAAAACACTGTAAGTAAATGAAGCCTGTCATAAAGACCTATACAACAGATTTTATTTTTTTTGTAAAATGTTCAGAACTGGCAAATCTACCAAGATAGGAAGAGGGCTGGGTGCTACTTGCGATGTTGTTAACATGCAATCATAGCATATAATTTCTAAAGGTTTCTGATCAAGAATGACATGTTTAGGACACTGGTTATGATGATTTAATTGAGTTTAGTAGACCAGACTGGAGGAGGAAAACTCTAGATTGCAAATTTCCCTTGTCAATAAAGGGTTAGATATTCTGCCATTCATAGTAAACTATTTTTCTCTTTACGTATTTGAGAACCTGAACATCTTTAATCTGAAGGTCTGAAATCCCAAATCTGACCTCTTTGGATGGCTGACTTGCTGTTACTAGTGGAAAATTCCATACCAGAATCAAGTAAGTGATGGGCATAGTTAGTACACCGACACACTTCAGGAATTGGATCTAGTGTTTAGATCTGAGTGCCATCCCAAAGACATTTCATTGTTTACCCAACAGTCCAAAATCTGAAAGAACTTTGCAACACTTTCTGTCCAAAGCATTTCAGGCAAGGAAAACACCATCTGTGTAATAAATGCAAAAGAATAAACAGGCTTCTTTCATTTGCTTACTGTCCTGGCTATTTTATGTCAATTTAACTCAAGCTAGACTCATCCGAGAGGAGGGAGCCTCTACTGAGAAAATGCTGCCATAAGATTAGACTCTAGACTAACATATTCTTAATTAGTGATTGATGGGGGAGGGCTCCTCTCATTGTGGGTGGGGACACTCCTGGGCTGGTGGTCCTAGGTTCTCTAAGAAAATAGGCTGAGCAAGCCATGGAGAGCAAGCCAGTAAGCAGCATCCCTCTGTGGCCTCTACATTAGCTCCTGCCTCCAGGTTCCTGCCCTATGTGAATTTCTATACTAACTTCCTTTGATGATGAACAGTGATGAGGAAGTATAAGCCAAATAAACCCTTTCTTCCCCAAGCTGCTTTTGGTCATGGTGCTTCATTGCAGCAACAGAAACCCTAAGACAATTACTAACCTGAGCTACCTACAATTAAAGAGGTAATCATATCATCTGTGTTTCTTGTGGGATAATGTTATTTTGTGTATTTCTGGTGAATATTTTGAATAGAGAAAAATCTGTGAACAGTTTGAATATTGCTGTTTTGGGTATGTTGGTATTGATAACAATTTTTAAAATTCCATTGCAGAATTTCTACAGGTTTGTTGGTGGGGTGGTGGTGGGACTGTTTTTTCTTTGGAAATGAAACTTCAACTTTATAACGCACAGAGTTTGGGCTTCTATCAAATTACAGACTTTCAGAGGTAGAAGAAAATGCCAAATGCTATGCTCGAATTGGGCTTCATTGCTTGGAAGGAGGAGAGTTCACAGGCACTAGAGACAAAGGAAAGCAACCATTACAAATAAATGGTGCCTGTGTAGGACTCAGGACCACCTGAGTCACAGGTTTTCATTCAGGAAAGAAAAGCCTGACATTGAAACTGCTCTGAAAGCTCTTTGTCACCCTTGTCAAGAGTGAGCTCACAGAAAAGGAAGATTTATCCTAGGAAACGTCAAGGGACGTTCCAGCTCTCCACAGGACCTCACAGAAGCTTGAACAGACAAGCAGCCATTGACTCTACCACGTACCAAGACTTTACTGAGCACTAGCCAGGCTCACAGGCTTACAGGAAGCACTGGGACCATCAGCCTTCAGACAGCACTTTTGGACTTGGGAAGCTTGCCCTCCAGACACATCAGAGTACAAGATCACAGTGTGACCAGGGCAGAGGCTGCTGGGGCCACTGAGCATGTGGAGAATAAGCAGGTTTAGATGTGACGCTGAGACACAGCAGTGGGTGTGGAGTGAAGGCCCACAGCCTGGAGTGCATGCTTGAGGGCTGGTGGAACGTGCTCTGGCTTCATTGTTCTCTCTTGTCTTAGGACTAAAGAATCTTGCTTTGTCATTCATAAAACGCAGAACATACTAAGAAAACCACTCTGGCCAGAGTACATTTTTTCCAACAATAAATACAGCTAAGTTGTTTAGCACTGTGACTCACACAGCCCATAAGTTGTCTTTCATATAATCTTTCATATAAAAACCCAAATTTTTAATCTCCTTGTACTGAGGTAATATTTGGAGAAATTAGTTAATTCTCCTTCTCTTCTTCTCTGTCATTCCTGCTGACTTAAGCATGTTCTATTTTTACCATATTTTGAGAATCGGATGTGCAGTGTCCAAATTTTTTGGCTTTGGAATCTAGACCTGAGTTCTTGACATTTTTGTAAGGCCATTTGGCACACACTTCATGCTTGGTGGGTAATGTGTTTGAACTGTTACATCTTTCCCAGCATTGCCCTTCTAATGCAAAGGCAGGCACAGGTAAGTACCACTGTGTGAACATAGCTGTGTGCCAATAAAACTTTATGTGGATGCCAAAACTTGAGCTTCATCTAGTTTTCATACAAAACAAAGACAGAACCTCAGTTTGTCAGCTTGACAAAACCAGGTGACATATTTTGCCAGTTCCCCAGATTCCATACTCTAAATGTCTAATTTTTTTTTTTTCCAGAATCTAAGAGAGTCTGTAGAGAAGGGTAGCAAATTCAACAACATGAATAGCTTGGAACAGACCTTGGCTTTGTTTCCTGTTCTGTGCTCACCTAGTAAGAAGAAAGAGAAGTTAGTAGGTGGATTTTGCCAATCTCCCTTGAAACTACTTGGAAAACTCTGACTTCATTGCTGAAATGTCCAACGAAGGAGATTTCATTTAAAAGTCTGGATTCCAGTGTTCTCTCGAGAGGATAACATCCAACTGGATACTCATTCCCAGATGGCAACACCAATGTGTTCCTTCTTCCCGGATGGTGCACAATACCGTGTTGGCCTGACACCCTCCTGGCCTGTGTCCCACATCTACATCACCTATACCAATGTGTGTGCAAGGGATCAACTCTTTTGCAGTCTCTGAGAGCACCGCTTCTATCTACACTTGACTTTGGGCCTTACAGAAGCTACATGGTGGAGAGGAAGACAAACATGGTTAGTGCCATCAACTTGACTGGGTTAGCATCACCTAGAAGGCAAACCTCTGGGTATGTCTGGGAGGCTCTTTCTAGATTTGGTTAAGACCCATTCAGAATGTGGGCAGCGGCATCCCATGAGCTGGGGGTCCCGAGTGAATAAAAAGGAGAAGTGAGCCAAGTACGGCTGTGATCTCCCCCTGTTCCTGACTCGGGACTGAATGTGACCAGCTGCCTCATGCCCCTGCTGCCCTGACTCTCCTGCCAGCACCACCTGTATCCCCTTAAACAAGGCCGTCTCCTGTAAGCTGCTTCTTAAGAAGGCAGACGTCTGGTCATAGTCACAAGGAAAGCGACTGACGCCCAGGCTTCTACAGCAGGCAAGAACTAGGCTGGATACAGCCTTGTTCGTTATCAGCAGAGCAACTCTGGGCAAATGAGTTAAACCCAACCTCAGAATGGAAACAGACATGCACACACCTGAAGCAGGGGCTGTCATGATCTTAAGAGAATGTTCCAGAAGCATCTCATACATACTAAGCAATTTAAAAAAGAAAAGAAAGAAAAAAGAAACCAACAGACTGCTATGCTGGAGAAGGTTTTCGGTATGTATTTTTAAACTCTAGACCTGTGTTCACTGTTGGGGTCTTTAAGGCTAGAATATAATCTGCCTGACTTTATAGGAAAAGAAATCAAGGCCAAAGAGGTGAAGTGGGTGCTCAAAGGTCCTGAGGCAAGGATCTCCCTCCCTTTTTTACCGGCTTGAGGAAATTCCTCTGTGCCTGGTGGCTTCACTCAGACATCCGCTTCTGTGTTCCATCATCCTTCAGGCCATGCCACCTCTACCCAACACTCACTGAGCTCTTCTCATGAAAGACCTTCATGTGAGGGCCAAAGCTCTTCTAGTGGTCAACTCAAGACTTCTGTGTGGCCTATTGACGGCGCTGTTTAACTGTGACTCTCCTGGGAGGTGACATTAGTGGAGACAGCTTATTCAGAGGTTGGACCTTTCAGGGGCTCAGAGGATGGCTCAGTTGGTGAAGTCCGGTGTCAGTCCCTAGAGCCTATGTGTGACAGTGCATACCTGTAACCCAGCACAGGAGAGGCAGAGTCAGGAGAGTTCCTGGAGTTGCTGGCCTGGTAGTCTAGCTGCATCAGTGAGCTCCCAGGAGATGCCCAACCTTGACCTCTGGCCTCTACACACATGCACACACACCTCCTACAAAAAGACAGCACACTGCCGAGGGACAGAAGCAGGCTAGAGACAAGTTGAACAGCTCAAAGTGGCCCGGCCTCAAAGGGTAAGTGTTACTGGACTCAAGGGTCATGGCGTGTGCCCCGACAAGCCAGGTTTGGCCTCCTGTTCTCAATAAGCCAAACTAATAGTCAAAGCAGAAGCCAGGCATTACTCTATGTGGCTACACTGGGATGGGGGGGGGGCATGGGATCCAGCGGGTTCCCCGTCTTCAGGGGTCTTGATAGAAGGTAGGGTTTAAATAGGGGGTGAGAGGCACACACAGCTGTCCAGCTAGGGAAGATGTCTCTAGAGTAAAAACACAACCTCTGAAGCTGCTGGAGCCCCTCATTTCTCCTCTCTTTCCAGAGCCAATCTGTTGTGGGTGACAGACCCTGCCAAAGTATGCCCTTTTATCTCTGTGGGATGCATATTGTCACCATCCTTAGGTGTGCCCCTACAAGCCAGGTTCAGCCACCCATCCTAATAACCCGACTAAGTAGCCTGGATATTAGTGAAAACAGAAAACGATGTATTCATTGTGGTTGTACTGGGTAGAAGGATGAAGAGACCACCAAACCACTCCCCAAGTCCATCTTTTTAACTATATTCTACATCTAATAACTATACATCTAATTACTGTAATTCTACTTATAATAAAATGCCAACAACTGCTCAGTAGTAGAAATTCTACAGTTGACTTAGCTGAGATAATCCTGTTCTAAGCTCACTGACACCCTCCTGTGGTTAGTAGGAGCAATAATTCTAGGCAAGCAAAAATTTGGAGCAATTTAAAGTTAATGATACAACATAACTGTAAAACAACATTTAAAAAGGTCACTATAATTATATTATTTTAGGCTCTAGCCTATGCTCAGAGGCGAAAATATTTCCAACCAAATCTTTGATGAGACAACTAGGTAATAATGGATGTTTTCTTGGGTCTTGTTCATAAAAGAAATATTCAACATATGTGATAGCTACATTACGTAAATCTTTCAGGCTTTCTCCAATACTGTGAATGAAAGAATGTTCTGAGAATCTCTGGGTGTCACTGGTTCATGGTAAGGGTAAGAGTCCTTTCTGGGGAGAGTTATCCTGAAACTTCTCCAGGATATTGCCTTATCAAATGCACACTTGTGTGCACAGAAGCCCTGGGAATGGCGGTGTGAGGACATAATGCTTATGTACCCCTCCCTTTTCATCAGAGGTGTGTCAATGTACACAGATTCCCCTCACACTTAACGAAGATCAGAACGTAGTGATAAGCCTGGAGGTGAAAAGTCAAGATCTATTTTGTAAAGGAAATTTTATTGGTGTTTTAGAAAAATCACATATATAAATAAATAGTAAAACACATTTATATATGCCACACATTCACCCATCCATCCATGCGTGCACGCATCAGCCATCTGTCCTGGAGTTGGGCATTGGTGAGAAGTGAGCTATTTTCAGAATGGTTAGGCTAGCTCCTGTCATATTTTTATGGTAAACCCAAGCTTATGCTCAACATGAAGCCAGAGGCACAAGACAGATGTGCTATTATTTTTTAAAAACAGCTAAGTAATTGCATGCTACAGGGGATGAGAAAGAGAGCCATGGTCACAATAGAGGACCCTACTGTTAGCCATAAGACAGTTCTTCTATACTACGGCCCCTACCAACCAGTCTAGGACAAGGGAGTTTGCTTTTGGTGTTACATCTTCATCAGTAGGAAGGCAGTGGTTGAGGGGATGGCTTGCAATTGAACACAGTGCTTTCCCTTTGTGTTAGCAGAAGGCCTGTTGCCCAACACACACCGGTGATAAAGAATGTATTGAGTTTAGTAACCTGATGTCCACTACTGAAATAAAAGACAATGAGAATTACCAGCATCAAGGAGCTATGGGCTCGGCTGGTAGAGATGCCTGGCATGTAGGAAACCCTGGGTTGGATCCTCACTACAGCATAAACCAGATGTAGGGCTTGGTATGTGCCTGTAATCACAACACTTGGACATAGAAATAAGCAAAGGCTCATACAATTGTGTATTAAAAAGAGAAATAGGGGGAACTTTGATAAACCCCAATGTATTCAGAGCATTGTAAAGAAAGACTTGGAAAATTTTACTCAGAATCCTGGCAACTATAAAGTCTCATGAACACTGAATGAAAGTGAGAAAGAAGCCATTCAAGAGAAAGAACAGCTTCCATTCCAGGCTGACACCTGCGTGTGAGCTACACCTTGCACTCTGGGATGTCTTGGCTCTATGAGACGGGAATTACCATTTGTAGCTTATATTAGTGTGAGCTGAATCAGTGCTCCTATTTAACATCATCTTACTTGCAGTTTTCCCCCTTTGAGACATAATCTCATGTAGCCCAGGCTAGCCTCAGAGTTACTGTCTAGCTGAGTCTGGGCTAGAACTCCAGATAATCCTTTTTCTACCTCCTAAGTTCTGGGAGTAGGGGTGTGCCACCACACGCAGCTATGCGTTTTGGTTTGGGTTTTGTTAAGACAGGATCTCCTTCTGTAGTCCAGGCTAGACTCTGCTCCTTAGATACTGAGATACAGTTGTTGCCTCCGTACCTTCATCTTGCAGATCTTTTGATTCCACAATGAACCTGGAATCGCATGGATAATAGTTCTCCTCTTTAAAGGCATAAGGAAACACTACTGTTTTAACGGCAGCCACCCCCCATTTATTTACCCTATAACATCATAAATAGCATGCAACACAGCTGTACCATCAACCTCAGCTACAATCGGCACGAAGGGCTTGTTCTGAGAGTTCAGCGACTCACAGTCCATGGGAAACGAAAGTGAAGAAAAACGGTCGGTAAGAACTTCCAGGGTGGTGGCGGGGCACGCCTTTAATCCCAGCACTCAGGAGGCAGAGTTAGGCGGATCTCTGTGAGTTTGAGGCCAGTGTGGTCTACAGAGTGAGGATTGAGTTCTAGGAATCCCTGTCTTAAAGAAAACTAAAACTAAAAAAGAAAAAAGAAAAAAAAAAGAGTTGTTACTTTATATATATATATATATATATATATATGTATATATATGTATATATATGTATATATATATGTATGTATATATACACATTCATACATATATACATATACATATGTATATATGTATGTATATATATATTCATACATATACATACACACACATACATACATACATACACACAAACACACACACACACACACACACACACACACACACACACACACATATATACATATATATATATAAATAAATTTTGAGGGCCATTGGGTTAAACAAAAATAGTTTTCTTTACATGGGGATTCCCAAAGGCAGAGATTTACTAATTATAATTGAATTCCTAAGCAATGGGTAGAACACAGATCCTTAGAAAACAAAGACTCTGTGAAGCTGTGTTCGGAAACAGCTGACCGTGCTCACTTCCGGATATGCGGCCTTCCACCCACCCAAGCATCCTGCTCTGCCCCTGCACCCAACAATCCCCAGGGCTCTAAATGCACTTCCCTGGCAGGGCTCCTAACTCACCCAGCCTGAAGCTCTGGCCCCTAAGTTCAAATGGCAGCAGAATCTCACCACCAGGTCTCACTATCGCCGTGAAAGCATGGTCTTCAAAATGCTTGAACGAGACAGCCTCGGTGTCCTGCCATTTTGTCAGACATGGAACTACAACTGTCTATAGGTCCTGCCTACACAACCCCCACCAGCCTCCATCATTACCTGGCCCCATGGCTGCCCTGCTCCACTGGAGGGGTGGTTCTCACGTGGCCATTGGCTACCAAGGCCACCTTCCTACTCAGCCTCTATCCAGTAACCTACAGCAATTCCCACTGTCAGGAATCTGAGAATCTCAGCTGGCTTTCATGCAGTCTGACTTCTCCTCCGCCCTGGGCGCCACTTGTTGGGGGAAACCATTTACTTCACTCAGGCTTGTCTTAAACCATACAATGATGACCAAAGGCTGCCGGGCGGGTGAATCTCCTTTAAACTGTTTTGAAAAATGTTTTGTGTTTATAAGACTGTGTAGAATCATACTGTTTCCTAAACCCCCCCCCCCCCAGCTCATATGCTTCTGGTGGCTCCAGGCTAGCCCTTACCCTCACCTCTGCTTTGCTGCACACTCCACTCCTCCTGGGATGGCTGGTTTTGAACCTGGACTTGCCCTCTGGGCTTTGTGCTTGGCTGTGGCGTTTACTCTCATTGCAATGGTTTCTGGGTCTGGCCATCCCTGGATTTGTAGCACAGCTTTCCCTCTTGCTAAGAAGGCACACCATAGTAATTCTTATAACTATGCCAGCACCCAGGGTTTTTAAAGTCCTGGAATGAATTTCTCTCTGTGTTTAGTTATTCAAATGCATCCATTTAGAAAAAGGCAAGCCTCGGCTAGAGATGAAGCTCAGAGGTAGAGTCTTGCCTTGCATGCAGGGGCCCTGGGCTCACCTGTCTAAGATCCCTAGTACAAGCAGCAGCAACAAATGCCCAGGCTCAGCTCCAGTTCGTTGGCTTGTACATTCCACTTCCACAGACATTCTCCCTCTGAACTGCGCACTGCACAGGACTTACAGCCCTGACTTAACATTGAACCACACATTGTTTGGCACCACTTGGCTCCTTGCTGTGGTTTCATGATTGGCTGCCACAGAGAACAAGCTCCCTGTAGAAGCACCAATGGTGGGCGGGTCCCCAGTAAGTGCTTCACCAGAACCAGCTCGCTAAATCACACATCTATTGTTTGTCTATAATTCAATGGATGACGACCTGCCAATGGCACAGCTTGGATCACCATCATCTACTTAGGAAACTGCCATTTGTGGAGCTTCCTGAAGCCAGATTTGATGACAATCACTGTTGTCTGGTTATAAATAAACTAGAAACATGGGGGTGGGGAGCAAACCAGTAAGTAGAATGTTAATGTCCAGTGGTTAAGCTGGCAGACTGCAAAAGGGAAGGCATGGCAGGAAGACATCTTATCCAACAAAAACTATTTTGTGGTGATAAATATGTATTTTGGGGATTTTTGGGGAGTGAGTGCTGAGGATTAATGGTAGGGCTTGGTGCACCCCAGGCAGGTGCTCTGCCACTGAGCCCACATTTGATCACAGACAAATGCATTTGGATCTATGGCATAAACTGTTTTTTTTTGGGGGGGGGGCTACTAGGAGCTACTTACTAATATACTGTTTTCATTGATATTGTACTCATATGTTTTCACTATATCCAAAAGACAAAAATTACAAATTGATTCATTCTCTAAATGTCACAGCTATTTCATGAGTACACGTGCATAGCTGAAGTAAGACCATACTTGACAAATCAAAGTGAATCATGGGAATAGGGCTATCTGGAAAAGGCTAGCTCTTCTGGGTGAGCGAGAGGCCAGACTGTGGGGAAGACCAGCCAGGCTCCTACTCTGTCCTGTCACTCCAGACACAGCACACTCTTATCCCCGGAGGCCACCATCCATCCCCTACAGCAGCACTTTTGGTAGAAGCAAAGAACAATGGTGGCTAGCTACTGGCTTGGGTCCTAAGGTAACATGTGGACTGCATCTGCCTAGAAAGTGAGTCGGGACAGAGAAAACTCATTCCCACGCTTCTATGGTCCTTCTGGTAACTTCTCCAGAGGCTCACACGAAACCACATCCAGGGAACCAGTTTAACCCTGGTCAGGTCTGGGTCTTGTCATGGTTTCAATTCCCTCCCCTCTAAAACTCCAGTGGAAACTTAATGACAGTACCGAGGGGTAACAGTACTAAGGAGTGAGACATCTGAGGGGTGTAGGCCCTGGGGCTTCTGGGAAGGAAAGGGAAACCAGCAGCGCTATGAAAGAGCAAACGCAGTTCCCTTCAGTGTCTCTGCCATGTGGAGATAGAGGCACCATCTTGAACTCTGTGTTAGTGTGACTTTCCATCACTGACTGAACAGCTAAGAGAAATCACTTAAGGAGGGTTTATTAAGCTCACATCTTTAGCAGTTTCATCCATGTGTGGCTGGCTCTGCTGCTTGGGATATGGAGATGTAGAACATCGTGGCTGAGGGGGTCAGATGGAGCAAACACGCTCACATGATGGCAGTTAGGAAGCAAGGAGAGCCGAGGGGAGCCCACGGAAAGGTAAATTCCTAAAGACTACTGACTAGCTTCTTCCAAGGAGGATCTACCTCTAGAAGTTTCCGCTAGTCCCCAGTAATGGATAGAGTCATGGATTTGTCTGTGGATTAATCCAATCATGAAAGTAGAGTCCTCATGGCCCAGCCACTGTGCCTGGGTCCCCCAAGGAAAGAGCAGGCCTTCAACACATGGGCCCTGGGGGTGGGGAGCACTTCACACACAAACTCTGACATAGCATCACCACCCTGCCAGTGCCTTGGGTTGGACTCCCCGGCTGCCAGAAGAGTCAGCCAATTAGACTCTAGTTTTGGTAAAGTACAAAACCTGTAATTGGTGAATTCCTCTATGGCTCTGCTGCAGGACAAATGGGCTGGCAGGTCTGTTAACCATCTGGAAATTATGAGCAAAAGAACATGCTTTTGTAGTATTTCTTAAACCAAGGGATAGAGGTCACTGGACAGGATCAAGATTTGAAAGGATCCTGGAAGTAAAGCAGAAACAGTGGTGGCCTCTCGACCTTATTGCCAGCAGGGTAGAGAAAGGCCAGATCTTCTCCAGCTGCCCTGGGCAGAAGCATGTGAGAAGGTGGCAACAGGCAGGATATATTTGGAAGCAGATCATGGGCTGTCGAGATGGCTTAGCAGGTACGGGAGCTTGTGGCTAGGCCTGGAAACCTGAGTTTGATCCTTGGAACCCACAAGGTGGAAAGAGAGAACTGACTCCTGTCATTTGTCTGCTGCTGACCTCTCTCTGTGTGCTATGACAAGTGTGTGTGTGTGTGTGTGTGTGTGTGTGTGTGTGTGTGTGTGTGTATACACACAAATACATGTACAGAACTTAAAAAGTAAAAGCATACTACTTCTCTAGAAAGGAAGCTATTTAACCTCTGGGCATTGGTGTGAACGGCTCTCCGGCCCATTTCCATATCTGTCAACTGCAGTAATGATAGTACTTACCTACCTCCAAGTTGTCATGATGACCGAGTTAATACATGTAAACACCCAAAACAGGGTTGCTAGGCAATAAGCACCCGTACTATTAGTTACTGCACTACTACCATGGATTCCCTTTTCTTCAAAAACAAAACAAATAAACAAAAACCACAGATACTAGAGTGAGATTAGGTGATATAACGACACCTCAGGTGACTCCAGGCTGTTTCCTTTTCTTGTTCTACCTGTTCCCAGGACCAGTGCCCTTAGGTCCATTCCAACAGAATATTTCCCTAATGTATCTATGCAGTGTGCAACCTGCTGTTGCTAGTAAAAGCATTCTGACGTGTGTGTGTGTGTGTGTGTGTGTGTGTGTGTGTGTATTTAACTAGATCACAATAAGAGCAATAAAGCCTTCTGTTAAAATTCAAAAGAATGTTCAAATTGGTGACTTCTAAAAATGTTTTTAAGATAATGAATCTGAAATGTGAATAAATTTACAAGGATATGGGACAAGACAGTTACCTGGTGCTTCTTGGGTTAGCAAGGCACTTGCAACAAAAGACCCGCAACATCACAAAGCCATCCAGCGAGCTGGGGGCCTCTACTCTGATCTCTCATCCCTGTGGTCTCTGTTAACCTGCTCTTCTGCCGCTGTACTAGAAAACCTTTAAAGAGCACTGTGCAGAGAGGAGAAAGCTTTCCCACAGTCACACTTACTTGTGGAACTGACAATCATCCAATCCCCTAATTCCCTCCACAGTGATTCACCTGCATCTTCAAAAAATGCCTGCTAGCTTTCACTGTGCTGTTTATTGCAATGAGGAGGACCCTCCTGTGAGTCAATCATTCATCTTGGGCAAGCACTTGACAACACTGGGGGCCGCGTCACATCACCCCTGTGGTGATGGTGTTTGCTCCAGCCTTCCCTGAAACCAGCTGCACACCTTTCGCTCTGTTCCTTGCATAAACATGGCGATGCTGCACTCTCAGCTACCAAAGGGAAGAGTGTAAAGAGGACGTGAGGCTCCCGAGACTCCTGCTTGCCACGATCAACTCGGAGGAGCATCCCAAAGCATCCCTGCTGAGGATGTCAAGGAGCTGGAAAGTGTTACTTGGCCCCTTAGAAACATCTGCTTCTGTGACCTTGTGGGGTCATATAGAGATAGGTGCTACGTTTTGAACTCTGCCAGCACTTTTGGGTTTTAGCGTGTGTGTGTGTGTGTGTGTGTGTGTGTGTGTGTGTGTGTGTGTGTGGTGGTGGTGGTGGTGGTGGTGGTGGTGGTATGGACTTCCTGGGTAGCTGACTGAACAGTGAACAGTGCCACCTGGACAGTGGCTGGGTAGATAGAGCACAAATCAAATCACAGGTCCCATTACTACCGGCTATGCGACCTCAGGCTAGTTACTTAATCTTGCTGGGCCTCAACTTCTCCATCTGTGAATTAAATACTTGGAATTCTTCCAAAATGATATGAAAAGAGGAGACTTTAAAAACCTCTTTAACAAAACTGCTTTTTAAAATCTTTTTAAAATTATGGGTGTGTGTGTGTGTCTGCACATGTGCTCACACAGACCACAGTGAGTGTCCTTGTATAGCAGTCAGAGGATAACTTGTGGGAGTGAGTTCTCTCCTTCCAGCATGCAAACACAGGGATGGAGCTCAGGTGGTCTGGCTTGGTGGCAAGTGTCTTTATATCCACTAAGCCATGCTGGTAGCCCAGCATTAATTTTTAATTAGCTTCACATTCTTCTGATAATAATGAATGCTAGACCATTTAGTAGCATACTATTATCACTTTTGAAATGGCAGCTATTAGGTGATTTAATTTCTATATTTTAAAATATTTTTGTTATTTCTATTTATGTGTGTGTTTTCTTGAATGTATGTATGTGTACCATATACATGCCTGGTACCTGTGGGGGCCAGAAGGGACCTTCCTAGAACTGGAATGATGGGTTGTTGTGAGCCACCATGTGGGTGCTGGGAACCAAACCAAGGTCCTCTGCAAGAGTATCAAGTGCTCTTAGCCACAGAGCCACCTCTCTAGCCCCAAAGATTTTATTATTCATTTTAAATTGTGGATAGGTGTGTAGCTGAGTGTCAGCACAATGCCTGTAGAGGCCAGAAGATGGTGTCAGATCCTCTAGAGCTGGGTGTGCAGACCTCTGTGAGAGGCTTGGTGTGCTGATGTGGCTGCTGGAACTGAACTTGGGTCTTCTGCAAGAGCAATATGTGCTCTTAACAGCTGAGCCATCTCTCCAGCCCCTTAAATGAAAATTTTAAAACCAGTTTTTCTTTTTATTTCTTTGTTTATTTAGTTCTGCAAAGGCTGTCCAGTTCTTCCCACGCGGTTTGCTGACTCTTTTCTCCATTAGAGTGCTTTGGCGGCCTGCTACTAATTGGTGCAATGTCTCTGGTCTATTTCTGGACATTCTATTCAGTCCCATCGATTTGTTCTTTCATCGTTTTGCCAACATCACACTGTCTTGATTATTATAGTTTTGCAGTAAACCTTAAAATTGGTAACACGATCTTCCACTTTATTCACCTTTAAAGCGACTGTGTTGGCTACGTTAATTCCATGCCCTTCCATAAAAATTTAGAATTGGCTTATATTCAGCTGTTAGAAAAAGTCCTGCTGGGAACTGCCTGGAGTTGCTCTAAATCTACAGGTCAGCCTGGAGAGGCATGGAGCCGTTGTCATGTCAAATCTGAGAGTGAACTCCCTCTGCATGTACTCAGTTTTTATGACCGGCATTAGTGCAGAATTCATTGCACACATACACAAGTCATGTTTAACTCTGACCTTAGTATTTCATTCTCAGTAGGAGCTGCTTAGAAATGGTGTGCGTGCGTGCGTGTTTGTGTGTGTGTGTGTGTGTGTGTGTGTGTGTGTGTGTGTGTGATTATAACTAATTGCTGCTGATACAGAGATGTGTAGTTGATTTTGTCAAACTTAGTACTTCTAAGTTTTCTAAAAATGGATTTTCCAGGTAGGCAATTAGGCTTTTACTGGATTTCCTTCTGGCACTAACACTTCTAGTGTGGTACTGGATAAGGAGGGCGGGTGGCATCTGTGCCTAATTCCCACTGGCACTCAGCCATTTGCCAGTTAGTGTGGTGCTAGTTGTCGGCACTAGGGTGCTAGCTGGCACTGTCTATTGGGCTGAGGAACTTCCCCTTTCATAGCTTTCTGAGGGCAGCCTTCACCTTGTAGGCTGCCTTGAGTCAAGACCAGTCTGGACGGGTATTTAGGAGGGCTGAGTCAGGGCTAGCTCCAATTCTGGCCTTCAGCTCAGCCTCTCTCCTGTAATTTTCCTGTAATATTTTCATAGGCTTCCCCAACTGCATATGCATCTGTTGGGGTTTCTTTCTGCAGCTGGGGGAGAAACAGGGTTTAATTCACAACTAGAACCCATGGGTCATTTATTTATTTATTTTTTTACAGCTTATTATTTCTTTTTGTGCACATGCACCTCATATGTGGGTATGGGAGTACATGTAGAGGTCAGAGGTCAACCCTGTGGAGTCAGTTCTCCCCTGGAGCCTTCCTCCTTTATGTGGGTTCTGGGGAATCAAACTTAGACCATTAGGCTTGTGTGGCAAGCTCCTTTCCCTGTTGAGCCAACTTGCCAGCCCTTGAACAGCCGAGTCATCGCCATTAAAACCCTGCAGTTTTAAGAGCTGAGGCCCTCCAGATGAGTTAGGTTTAACCTACTCTAGGGAACTGTGCCATAAACAACTTTGCTCCTGTTTTCAACCTATTATTGTCTTTCCCGATTTTTTACATTTACCAAACTAGTAAAAGTGCCTAGCTAAATACTTCAAATAGTACTAGGAGATAGATAATAAAAGCAGGTCTTCTATGCCACCACTGCCCCCCACCCCATCTCCATTCCACAGGCAACTGATTCAACTGTTTACTATGATTTTGTTATTTATCCCAACATTTCTTTTTGTTCAAGTGTGTGTGTGTGTGTGTGTGTGTGTGTGTGTGTGTGTGTGTAAAGGTAGAGCTTGCCAACATGTGGGGCCTTGTATGGTGATCTAGAAGGGGCTTCTAAGAAGACCTCTTCATCAGGAAGATTCTTAGTCCTGCCAGCTTGCAGAGAGGCTGACCCCGGGGAGGGTGGATTCTCTAGCTTCCTGTCCCAGGCTGTGCCAGTCTCTGTGACCATTCCCACCTCCTGGAAAGCAGTGGAGATCCAGCTGCTGGGAGCATCAGATGGACAGAGAGCCGCACAGTTAAATGGCCTGCACAGGCTGCCAAATTTTAACTCCAGCCTCCAGGGCTATGCAATGCCTTCAATTCCTAAAGCCATAAGTGCTAGATGATGATGATGATGATGATGATGATGATGATGATGATGATGTGGGGTCTAAGAACACACAGCTCCACATCCAACTCACTCTCTCCCTTGCACTGAGGCTCGGGCACATGCCGTGTATTTTGAACTTGCTCTAGTTGTCTCTTCAATAACTAAACAAGTATAATCCCCTACCGACCATTGTCCTGTCATTGATTTTCTGCTCTTCTTCAAGCTGACAGGTTTAAGCAAAGACTATTTTTTCAATTCCTTTTTTGGGCCCGACAAGACTTTTTCTAAGAGGGATTGTAAACGAAGCTTACTTTTGACACCAGGACAGGTGATGACATATTAACTCACTGGGTCGTGATTCGCTAGTGGGTATCTGGGTAACAGCGTTTCATTTTACCGTGGCTTTGTCTCATATAAACATTAAACAAACCTGTAGCCCAATATTACTTAAATTCGAAGTCTCTAATTCTTATTGCTTACTGAGTATTCACTCTGTGCCAGGGATAAAAGCTTTTTATTCTCACAAGAACTCTGTAATGTGCAAACAGCATTGCCAGTGTATCACAATTAGGAAGTAAACCTTCAAAAGCACAAGGAATTTGCCAATGATCACATGCAACAGGAGACACAGACCTGAAGTCAGGTTTGACTATTCCAAATATCACACTGTTAAAAAATAGGCTATACTGCTTACGGGTTAAAAAAATCATAATTTTATTAGAAAAATAATGGTAAGAAAGTTTATTTCTGTAGCCACTATGATGTATTAGCCACATTAAATACATACTAAAAATGCTCAGTCATAACACTTCTAGAGCATGGACTGTCAACTACTTGACACCTTAATATATCACTGGCATGTTTTAAATCTGCTTCCTTATACTTTTAATAAACATTTCTAATATTGTTCCCTTACTTACTGATCTAATATGCACTGTGGGAATACCAACATAAAACAATGTCTTGAACTTTGGTATGAGAGAAAGGAATTGAAATAGTACTGATGATGATTTGAAGAGAAAATTTAAAGACTTTCTTAGGCCTTTTCCACAGTCTGGAGGCAAGACAGGATTTCTATTTTTGGCATTCATTTAGAATTATTATAGCCACAGTTTTCAGTTTATAGGCCATCTTTCTCACTGGACATGCACACTCCATAGGACTATCACTCTACTGGATATGCACAGTTTATAGGACTATCTCACTGGACATGCAGTTTATAGGGCTATCTCACTGGACATGCAGTTTATAGGACTATCTCACTGGACATGCAGTTTATAGGACTATCTACTAGACATGCACAGTTTATAGGGCTATCTCACTGGACATGCACAGTTTATAGGGCTATCTCACTGGACATGCAGTTTATAGGACTATCTCACTGGACATGCAGTTTATAGGACTATCTACTAGACATGCACAGTTTATAGGGCTATCTCACTGGACATGCACAGTTTATAGGACTATCTCACCGGACATGCACACTCCATAGGGCTATCACTCTACTGGATATGCACAGTTTATAGGACTATCTCACTGGACATGCAGTTTATAGGGCTATTTCACTGGACATGCAGTTTATAGGACTATCTCACTGGACATGCACAGTTTATAGGACTATCTCACTGGACATGCAGTTTATAGGACTATCTCACTGGACATGCACAGTTTATAGGGCTATCACTCTACTGGATATGCACAGTTTATAGGACTATCTCACTGGACATGCAGTTTATAGGACTATCTCACTGGACATGCAGTTTATAGGACTATCTCACTGGACATGCAGTTTATAGGACTATCTCACTGGACATGCAGTTTATAGGGCTATCTCACTGGACATGCAGTTTATAGGACTATCTCACTGGACATGCAGTTTATAGGACTATCTCACTGGACATGCACAGTTTATAGGACTATCACTCTACTGGATATGCACAGTTTATAGGACTATCTCACTGGACATTCAGTTTATAGGGCTATCTCACTGGACATGCAGTTTATAGGACTATCTCACTGGACATGCAGTTTATAGGACTATCTCACTGGACATGCAGTTTATAGGGCTATCTCACTGGACATACATAGTTTATAGGACTCTCTCACTGGACATGCAGTTTATAGGACTCTCACTGGACATGCAGTTTATAGGACTCTCTCACTGGACATGCACAAGGAATAACGGAAAACTCATAAACTTCACGATCCCTTTTCTTAGGGAAGTGGAGTTGATGGAACTCTGTTGGGTTTAACTCTTTCCAATGCTGTGATGGATGGGAGCAGTGCTTGGATCGGTGGGAACTAGACTAGCAACTGTTTATGAACTACAGTGCATGGAGGAAAGGCAGTCCCCACACATGAGTCCAGGAGTGTCACTTGAAGGCAGACTTCTTCCTAGTTCTTTGCTAAACCCAGATGTTGTTTCAAGGACATTCGCAGGCTGGGGATGTGAAAGTTTGGTTCCCAGTTGGTAGAACTGCTTGGGAAGGCTTAGGAGGTGTGGCTTTGTTGGAGGAGCTGTGTCACTGGGGCTGGGCTTTGAAGTTTCAAAAGCTTCCCACATCCCCAGGGCTTTCTGTCTCCTCCTTGCAACTTGGGATGTGAACTCTCAGCTGTTCCTGCTACCATGCCTTCACTCACCACCATGGACTCCAGCCCTCTGGAACCATAAGCCCAATTAAACACTTGCATTAATAAGTTGTCTTGGTGGTGGTGTTTTATCACAGTAATAGAAATGTACCTATGTACAATAAACTACATGTATTCACAGTCCTGGAATGTTTTCTTCAGAGGGACAATGGTGCTTTCGTGTCACACAGTTCTCTTTCATCTGTACTTCTTTCCATAATCTTTTCTCTGTCTAAACACTGACCATGTGCTGAGCAGAGTCCTAACTGCAGGGACATGTGGGTTCTACTCCTGCACTATGATCCAGAACATTCTATCTATTTACAAGTTGATGTTTAAGTGAACACTCTGCAAAGGTCACAGAGACAGAGATTCTGCCAGTACCATGTGGAGATCAGCGTTCTGATTTGTCTGCTATAATTAGAAAATGACATTTGAAAGCTATAATTGTTCAACCTTTCCTTATGAGAACAGTCACTGACAGGTTTGAGGTTGATATATTGTGCACCCCAATAAACTTATCTGGGGGTCAGAGAACAGAACAGCCACTATATTAAACATAGAGGATAGGCAGTGGTAGCACATGCCTTTAATCCCAGCATTCCAGAGGCAAAGATCCATTTGGATCTCTATGAGTTCAAGGCCACACTGGAAACAACCAGGCATGGGGGCACATACCTTTAATCCCAGGACTTAAGATCTCATGTCTTGCTTGGGAAAGACACAGGCCTTTAATCCCAGGAAGTGATGGTAGGAAGCAGAAAGGTATATAAGGCATGAGGACCAGGAAGTAGAGGCTTTTTAGGCTTTTAGGCTTTTAAGCTTTTAGGCATTCAGCAGCAGTTCAGCTGAGATCCATTCAGGTGAGGACCCAGAAGCTTTTAGTCTGAGGATTTGTGGAAACAGAATTGGCTGAGGAGTTGGTGAGGTGAGGTTGGCTGTGGCTTGTTCTGACCTCACAGCTATCACCCCAATATCTGGCTCTGGGTTTTCTATTAATAAGACCTTTTAAGATTTGTCTTACACAGCTTTGCGGAGATGACAATTTGATTTTTTGAGGAAAATGGTGGTGTATATTTAACAGAATTATTTGGAGAAATAAAAATGTAATAAAATTTAAAAAAGCAACATTGTGATATACAACTAGATGAATTCTGGCTCATACTTAACCAGTGCTTCTGAAAATACAATCTAAAAGTAATAACTGTGGGTCCTAGGGTCTAAAGTTGTAGTAATACTTTGAATTTATTGTTACAGTTGTTCATTACAGGAAAACACACATTCTTGTCTGTGTCAAATGAATGAACATGGAGAGTTCAGAAAGTGCTTCCTTGGGTTCTCATTTGAAAATATGACAAATAATTCATTAACAAAAATTCAACTAAGTATGGCTCCATGCTAATGCTGCTAGCCAACAGAAGGCAGCAGATAGCCCAGGGATAGGTAGCTTACTGTCTGTGTGTCTAAGGACAGTCCCTCAGCTATACACAGAAGAATCAGGCAGGGAAAGACGGAGAGGACAGCTTGACAGGTTGTTTTCCAGGCCTTCACTGCGACCTAAGGAGCATCCACTACCCAACACCAACCACACAAGGGACAGTGGAAATCTCCCAAGCTGACTTGCCAAGGTCTGGGATGCAAAGGTGAACTGTCATTTCAGGAATGTGTGTAGTACACCTAATGGCCACTAGATGGAGATCGGATCACTCCACCAGAGTCAGGGAAAGCTGCTGGCACCCATGAGCGCAAGTAGGCCATCAAGAACTAGGTATCTCTCCCCACTACTTCTGTAAGAGGGATTTTCCAAGCTCCAAAAATAAGGAGCAGAACTCTTCTGAGTGAAGAGTCCACCAATGGGGCAGCTTGATGGTTGACCGGGAAAGGAACTGTAGAAGACAAGTATTGGCTCTTGTTATTGGCAAGAACGCCAGTTAGATGTGGCTGTACAATCTACTTGTGGATAACAATGTGAGTGGGCCTAAATAGTATGCTGCTTCACTGTTTACCAAGAGATCTGACCAGAAGCTCAAACAATGGCAGACTATTTGAGTGTCCAAGTATGCATGCTTAACATCAACTGCACGGACCAAGAAACAGTAGAGGTAAAGGGAACGTGCAGACTAAATCTATTTTTCCAAATCAAAACACCACTTAATTCTGATTTATATTACTTTATTGCTAAGTTTGTCCTGTTTCTGCTTTCTGAACTTTGAGCTGAGGCATAGAGCTAAACACTTCTGAGAAAACATTTTGATCAGAGGAAGTTCAGATAATAATAATAATATTTTGGTTATTCTTGAGATAATTTTGCTCCTTTCTAGCTTAACTATTTAGCATCAGTTACCAGTGTCATTTTGTTCAGGCAAGTTACAGCATGAAGGAAGATGTGCATTGTCATGCACCTGTTACTAAAAGGGGGACTGGAAAAGCAAAGATCTGCAATATATTCAGAAAAGCCCTGGGAAGAAAAAGCTACATGATTAAGACATAAATAGGGGTTAGTGTTTTAACCAGCCAAGACCCACTTTTAAATGTAAGTAATTAAGGCCACCAATATTTTCTTCCCCTCCCTCCCCCCGCCACTTCCTTCTTTTTGTTTTCGTTTTTTTGAGACAGGGTTTCTCTGCTTAGCCCTGGCTGTCCCGGAACTCACTCTGTAGCCCAGGCTGGCCTTGAACCAGAGGTCTGCCTGCCTCTGTCTTCTGAGAGCTGGGATTAAAGGCTCCTTTTTCTTTCCCTTTTGGACTTTTGAGATAGGTCTTGCTATGGAGCCCGGACTGTCCTAGACCTCACTATACAGTTCCAGCTGGTCTTGAATTCACAACTGCCCTACCTCCCATCACAAGGTCACAGACACGCATCGCTACACTCAGCTGGACTGCACATCTTGACCACAGGCAAAGCATGATCCTTCATCTCCACATTATATGAGAAATTCAAAGAGCATACTGGAAGTTTGAGCACAATAGTATTTACTGCTAGGCACCAATGAAAATACAAGGGTGAAAGTTTAAACAGAGGGGAAACTAACATCCAGGGTAATTCTGAACAGAACTACAGGTAACTCTAATCAAGCATGGCAGTCAATCTGGTGCTACAATAGAGCTGCTTACTTATCGACATCAATTTAGAGCAATGTATTTGCTTTAACTCAACTTAATTAAATTAATATATTTATGTCTCTTCAAAAGAATTGAAAGTCACTAGCCTATTTCAGGTTGAGATTTTCAAAACATTCCTTCAAGCTCTTAAAAATTTAACAGAAAGATGTAGTATTCATCCATAAATATACTTACATCTCTTTTAGGGAAATCACATAAAATAGTAATTATTAGACAATTATTGATGGAATAGCAAGTGGAAATGTCTTACCTTGTTGATGGCTGTTTGCAGAGTGATGGAGCTGGTAGCAACTTACCTTTCTTGTTATTAATTAATTAACCAACCAATTAATTTTGGAGCCTATCTTTCTTTTTGTTATACAACAGTGATATGTAACAGGAAAAGATTTGTTCTAAAGATCAGAACCAATTGCAAGTTGATCCTGTTCATTTATGCTCTAGCATACGTGAGTCTGCAGCTTTCTTTGTTTCTCTAGTTGGCTCCAGACAGCAGCGGAAATAGATCTAAGTGTTTCATCCCTGCAGCTGTGGGCTTCCTTACCTTCCCAACGGCTGCCTTGTATCTCTCTCCCAGAGTCTCACCTACTCATAGAGCCTGCACAGTCTGCAAATAGGTGCGCACACACTCTACTGGAGGTAAGCTTCTCTGACTCCAGTGTAGAGCTTTGGACCTTGGAAGAATCTGCTCTACACGACATCCTAGTGTTTTTCTTTCCCAGGCAGCATGCACAGATGTCAGCAACCATGCTGATACAACAAAGAAAAGATGCAGAAAACCAGAGATGCTTATGGCTAGGAAGTACAAGTTGATTATCTTTAAACATTGGCAGGGAACTAAGACATAGTCTTATTTTGCCACTCTTGAAATGGATAGATCGTCTGCTTCCATTAGGAGCCTAAAAATAATTTTAGCCATTTCAGCAGCTATTGGAGTGGCTAAGCACAAAGTCTCCTTAATGGTGGCATTTAAAACTAAACTAATTTGTGAGAAGGAAGGTCAGTTCAAGCGATACCTGCACAGGTTTGTCACTGTCTTGTCCAATCATGTTTCTCCATTCCATGAGCGATTGCTGTAGACGGTCAAGTCCAGTTTCCCAGAGCCTGACACAGCCTCCCATGTCAACAGTCACAATGCCACTTTTGTCCCACTCAGCCAGCAGAGCGTCTGTGTCCGAGATAGCAGATATCCAGGCGGTGTACGGTGAGAGAGATTCTGCACTGAAAAAGGAGTCCAAAGAGATCAGAAACCAGGCAAAGCAGGCAGGTGACACCCGCACATGGCAATGCTACCCCACCCCCCCCCCCAAGTATGTTCCTTCAGCTTTGCTGAGCTGCGTCCGCTCCTCTCCCGGGAAGGTTGCTTTAGCCATCTCAAAGCAGAAGAAAATCCCAAAGACACGTGCAATGAGGGGCAGCGAACGACTCCGACTCCATGTAGGGGCTGAGAGACGATGCTCAGTGGTTAAAGTACCTGCTGTGCAAACATGGGACAGGAGGGACTTCAGTGAGTCGGGGTGGCTGCCTGCCTGTAGTTCCAGCTGCAGAGGGTATGTGAGTCCATGGAGGGAGGCGGGGCTCACCAGTAGAGCACTGCATGTTCAACCCCCCAGCACCACATTATAAAAACCTAACCAAATTCAAATCTATGATACAAAACCTTGAAGAAAAAATGCATTCACTTTGGCTCCGCAGTTGTGCGACTTTATTTGTTTTTATACTTTGAAGTTAGCTATTGTGGTGTTTGGATGAGAAGGGCCCCATAGGCTGGTGTGTTTGAATGCTTGTTCCCAGTTAGAGGAACTCTTTGGGAAGGATTAGGAGGTGTGGCCTTGTTGGAGGGGGTGTGTCACTGGGGGTGGGCTTTGAGGTTTCAGAGCCCAAGCCAAGCCCAGCCTCACTCTCTCTTTGCCTTCTGTCGGTAGATCAGGATGTGAGCTCTCAACTCATGCTTCACTGCCATGCCTGCCACCATGCCCTCTGCCACAGCGATCAAAGACCGACCCTGTAAAACTGTAAGCAAGCTCCCAACGGAATACTTCCTTTCAAACGTTGCTTTGGTCATGGTGTTTCATCACAGCAGTAACACAGTAATTAAGAAAGGCATTGTGTAGAACATTCCTGATGTTCAGCAGAAATTTAACTGTCCAACACACACACACACACACACACACACACACACACACACACCACACCACACCATACACCAATCACTACCTTAAGTTTAGATGACTCATTCTTCTCTAATGTGTGCCAAATATAGCACTAGCTAATTTCAACAGAAAATCAGGATGTAAGGACAATGATCTAAATTGTGCGTCATGTGAAATGTGTTGCAAGTATAAAATATGTACTGAGAGTTGAAAGACCTAGAAGAAAATGGTTTTTTGTTTTTTGTTTTTGTTTTGTTTTTGTTTTTTGTTTTTTGTTTTTTTTTTTGAGACAGAGTCTCACTATGTATCCCTGAAACTTACAGAGACCCATCTGCCTCTCTTTTTGAGTGCTGGGATTAAAGACATATACCGTCATATCAACCTACATTAAAATTTTTATACTGAACATATCTCAAAAAGATAGTGGTTTAAATAAAATATATCATTAAAGTTAATTTTACCTGTTTTTTTTTTTTTTTTTCTTTCCCTGGTAATGGGAGCAAACCCTGGGCATGGCACGTTGCTGGGCACATGCTCTCCCTCTGAGTAAACCCTGGACCCCCTTTTCATGTCCTTCCTGCAGCTCTAGGAAACACTACTTGGAGAGTTGCACTGTGCTTCTAACAGACGGCTTCAGTCTAAAGGAATGAGTGTGCACCCTGCTGGCACTTGCTGTACACTCAGCTGCCCTTTGAGGAGTTATTTTCCTGGTCAGTAGAAGTAGCTCAAAGAATAAGATACAAACAGCGTAGGAGAGATATTGGAAAATGACCAATGCTTCAGAAATGCTAAGAGTAGTTACGCTGATTCCTGACAATGTGACACAAACCTAGACATATTTGGGAAAAGAAACCTTGAGAAAGTGGCTTCCACCAGACTGCCTCTAGGCCAATCTGCAGGGCATTTTGTCAATTCAGGATTGATATGGGGTGGGAGGAAGTAGCCATTGTGAGCAAAGCCTTCCCTAGGCCGGTGCTTGGGTGCTTCAGGGTTATATACAAAAGTAGGTTGAGCAAGCCATGGGGAGCAAGCCAGTAAGCAGCACTCCTTCATGGATTCTGCTTCAGTTCCTGCTTCCAGGGTCCTGCCCTGACTTCCCCAGTGAGGGTGTGGGCCTGAGAATCCTGAGATTTGCTTTTGGACTTGGTGTTTAGCACAGCAATATAAACCCCAACTAAGACACCACAGGATGTTCTTTGCTTTGCTTCTTGCACTAATTGCATAGTTTAAGGGATGTATAGCTAGGATGGAACAAGACATTTCCCTTAAATGATTCAGAGACATCTCCCATGAAGTCAACATATTAAGGTAGTCCAAGAAGCAATATGTATTAGAGAAAGTAAATTTACCTCTCGGAATAATGATTGAATTTTTCATAGCCTTAAAGTCTGATTACAGGTCATGAGAAACGAAGCTGCTACTGAGGTTTTTTGCATTGCCATGCTTTCTTCTGGGACTTGGAGGAGGGTGAGAGACGTGGTCTGCTGCTGCACTGGGGAGCCAACAGGTTCTGCTGGGCCTGGCCTCCCTCCAGTACTAGATAGTTCTCCAGGCTCCTCTGACTGGGGCTTCAGGCAGGGCTCTACCCGCTGTGCTATGAAGGGTGCAGTCACGTGTGACAAGGTACTCCAGAGGAGGAAATATGATCTCAATCTCGATGAAAGTAGAGTGGAAAGGTGAACAGTGGTTCTCAACCCGTGGGTCGCTACCCCAAGGGCTGCACATCAGATATTTACATTACAGTTCATAGCAGTAGCAAAATTACAGTAATGAAGTAGCAGTGAAATAATTTTACGGTTGGGAGTCACCACAACATGAGGAACTGTATGTAGTAAAGGGTCACACTTTAGGAAGGTTGAGAACCACTGGGTTAGGAGGAGGAGGAGGCTTTGGTCTGGTGGTAAGCAAAAGACAAAAGAACGTAATCACAGCAGACCAAGGGAGGTGCAGCCTCAGGCGGAAAACAGGAGATGAGGCATGGCCTCAGGGCAGCAGGCGAGCACATCTATGTTCTCACAGCAGAGAGGAGTCTCCACGCCTGCTCAGACCACACACTTGGCTGCTTTAAAGGCTTTGCTGCCATTCCTGGACAATCACGGAAGCAGCGACTGGTAATAAGGTCCACCCTAAATGTCTGGGAATTGTTCATCTACAAGATGGACATGACTGCAAAGGACAGAATCATATTTAGAAACAATGTAACACTAACGCTATAGAAATACCTTGGGCATCTTGAGTCATCTATTTCAGGAAACGAGTTCAGCTAATGAGTACCAAAATTAAAATTCCTGCAATACTCACAGTATCGTTCCTGGTACAGAAGGTGAAAATGAGAACAGACCACTCAAAGGAGAACAGGCCAGAGGCCGAAGGACTCATGCCTGCACACTGTATTTAAAAACATTTGAATGTTTTTCCAAATGAAAATAAAGATGTCATTAACACATGCAGAAGACTGGTGAGCTACAAACCAACTGTGGGTGGAGGAGCGAGAACTGCTGCTTCAGGAAGCAGGAACCATGCGTTTATTCAGAGTACACAGGAAGCGCTCGCTCGGTTCCATACAACAGACCACGGTAAGAAAAAGAGCAACATGGATTACCTGGGGACAGGGATGTATCGGAGCTTCTTAGCTTGGAGATCAGTAACCTCTATGTAGCCAGCTGTCCGCGGCGGCGTAACACCTGCAAATAAGTCCCGACACAAGGCAAGTGTTAAAGGGGTGCTGATACCAAAGTGGCCCCAAGAATGCTTGAACGTTGCTAACATGGGATGAAATTCTCAGGGGAGAGGGGAACTTTGGGAACTGCTTGGCAAGGAACTGGGCATGTCTAGACAGTGAAAGGCTCAGGGTAGCAGCAGAAAAAGCAATATGAGCTCTTTCCGACTCTGGGGTTGGCCTTCCAGCAAATTCCAGAACTTGATGACTACTCCCAAGAGCCACCATCACCCTCAAAACCCAAGCTGTCCCACTGTGTGCAGGACTTCCAATTGGTCTGGGTAGTTCTCTGACAGCACCGTCCCGTCTGCCTCCAGCTCAGGTGCTGTGGACGCTGACACTGAGAGCTAATCTAACCACGGGACTTTAGGCACTTCAGCTGGAGAGCAGGCATCCCAAAGGAAGGTTTGATGCTAAAACGTCTTCTCTACCTACCGTCCTCCCATGCAGCTCCTGCCTGACAGCCCCAGTGAGCAAAGCCTTGACCGTCAAGATATCCCAAGAGCAAAACGAAGCAACACTTGCCGGCACTAAACCAAACTCACATGCAACACATATATGTTTTCAAAGATTTCTGTCTGTCTGCCTAATTACATGTCTTCTGTCTATCTCCCTGTTTTCCATCATTTTTATTACAGTCTGGCTTAGAATGAAATGCCCAGAGGTCCTCATTGTGTCCACTGCGTGTGGTCAACAACAACAACAACAACAACAACAATGAACAGTTCTGGTTCATGTCTGCAGTTGAAGGACAAAAACGAACAAACAACAACAACACACCAACCAACCAAACAGGCCATCTAACCGACTCAGGTTGAAGGAGTTTTCTCAACTACTCAGTGCACCCTTATGATGTCCTCAGCAAAGGTGTATGGCATTCTCTTTGCTGTAGACATGCTACCAGCAGGGCGGGGCTCACTCTTCAGGAGTGCACAGCATGAAGGGCAAAGTTTCTCCTTTTGCCTCTTTTCCTTTTTGAGCCATTGTGGACCTCTGGCGACTTGGAAACAAATTCCAGAGTGGGAACTGTAGCTCTGGAGCCAGGTATGAGAGACTGGAGGGAGGTTGGGGGGGGCAGGTAGTGCATGGGGTGGGGCTCAGGCAGACTCGAGAGGACAGGAAGAGGCTCGTCAGGGAGAGGAGGGCCAAGGAAAGGGGTTAAGGTGCAATCTGGCCACTCAGCGGAACCGCGTGTCCCCAGATGGCCACCTGCATGAGGGGGACACGCCTATTGAAAGTCACACTCTATCTACCTTGCAATTCCATGGAATAAGGGCAGTCTCTGATAAAGTTGTGTACACCATACATCATTTCTGACAACTGCTGCTAAAACCTAGCTAAAGGAAGGGGAATTTATATTTGGTCTATAAATACATATTTATAGACCAAGATTTTTTTTTTCTAAGAAAGACAAGCTATTGAAGCTAGAGCTGCCTATCTAACTAACCTAAGCGTTTTGGTTTTGCTACTTACAGACATTTTTAAAAGCATGCAGTGTGAGTTCACGCAGCGTGAGTTGAGACACAGCTAATGGTGCTTTCAGACCACTGTGAGAATAGCATGGCTACTCACATAAATCTTTTTTCTACATCATTCTTGCTTTTTGTTCACTATAAAATTAATTCCACAGACAGGGGAGGAGAAAAATGCTGTGACAGCTGTGTCTGCTTCAATAAGGAGAAAGCAACCATTGCTCTGATATTAAGACATTTTCACACATCAGCAAAGGGACCTTGTGGCTACACAGCGGCAGTGTCACTTAAAAAGAATCAAGAGTAAAGTTTACGGGTCTAAAAATAAACCAGAAGACAAAAATATTTACAGAAAGAGCCTTACGGTTATCCTTGAATGGAATTCATGGATGAATTAAGGAAGCGTAACTGTGGCCAGGTTTCTCTCCAAACTTAGCCTTATCCATCCATTTTAAATGTGTCCATCCTTAAGAGGATGGAGGCTCAGTACATTTCCACCGTGGCTACAGCCCTGGTGGATTTCAAAGACAGGTACAAACTGTATTTAGGGATTAGTCACACACCGTTAAGGGGAAACATTGCTGCGGTGTTTATCACAGAGGTCCCGTGGACAGTGGAGAGTTTATATGCACAGGGCCAAAGTTAGGGGCAGGAATAAAAACTGACAGGTAAGACAACCAGGAGAGTCTGCAAAGGCAAACGAGGTTACTTTACACATTCATTTCTTTTGGAAATGTAACTGATGCACACCTGTTGGCCACTAGGATTAAAAGTGATATGTGCTGTAGTGAAAAGGTTCACTGAATGTTTTCCAGTAACCTTTTTCATGAACATGTATGAGTGTGAGCATATGTGAGCATGTTCACGTGAGTGTGTGTGCACAGACGCCTGTGTGCACTGGAGGTCAGAAGGCAACCTTAGGTGTTGCACCTCATGAGCCTGTCTTCCTTGTTTTTTGAGAAAGGGTCTCCTATTGGCTAGGTCTCGGTTTGGCTAGGCTGACTGGCTGGTGAGCCCATGGATCTGTCTTTCTCTACCTGCCCTTGTGCTGGCATTATGAGCATGCCCCACCACGCTTGGCTTTTCTCTGTGGGTTCTGAAGACCCAACTAGGGCACCATGTGTGCACAGCAAGAGCTTTACTGGCTGAACCTTCCTTTCCAGGCCTCCAGGAGCCTCATTTATGCTGAGGGGACAACAACCTGAGACATGTCCTCCTCGATAGCCCAACAGACTCTCCGTCTACACATAGGAGACAGAGTATCACAATACCTGTGATGGAGGACAACCCCTAGATGTGAACTTGCGAAGAAATGGTTGCTAAACTGGGGCACACGAAGCAGTGACAATCACAGGGGAGCTTCAGATTGGCAACGGCAGTTTCTTAACTTGACCAAGGGGATCTAGTGAGCTTCTTCCTTTTGAATCTTGTCCAAATGGGTCCTGAATGGCCCTGACTCAAGCCTCTGTGTTTTGCTCTTATGCCATTTTGCAAACAAACAAACAAACAAAGCCAATGACAATTAACTAAAAGTGGACCATAAATCTAAATAGACAACCCAAAGCTACACAATTTCCCAGAGGAAAGAGGACATCTACCCTTCATTACAATAGCAGAAAATATAGGAAGTAGATATCTAACACTGGACTTGTTTTCAGGGTATAAAAAAGAACACATAAAACTCTGGACATACATGAAAAAAAAAAGATGGTCATTGGATGGTGAGAAACAAAAACTAAAACCATAAAGACACTTCTTGCCACGGCTGAAAACCTGAATTCAATTTCCAGAATCTATGTGGTGGGAGGGTTTCTGGAGCCATGTGGTGGTGGGAGGTCAAATTCCTGAAAGTCATCTTCTGATCACCACATGCACACCAAGGCAAACACATGCCGCCCTACACACACTAACCAAAGACACAGTTCTGGAAGCCAGTATGAGAATGACTGCCCAAGTGTCAGAGGAATGAAAAACCAACAGCACCAAGTCCCAGCAAGGCTGTGGACCAATGGGAGGCGCTCTCTCTCTCACTGCTGAGAGAGATGCAAATGGGCCAATGGGAGGCGCTCTCTCTCACTGCTGAGAGAGATGCAAATGGGCCAATGGGAGGCGCTCTCTCTCACTGCTGAGAGAGATGCAAATGGGCCTGGCCAGCTCAGAAAATCCTTCAGCAGTTTTACCATATGATACAAAAAACATGCCATTTGTAAGATTCATCCAAGTAAAAAACTCATGCACAAATGTTCAGAGAGGCCTTATTCATTATTTCATCAAACTGGAAATCTAAGTTTCTATCAATTTATGAATGGATACACAAATAGTAGCATACTCACATGATAGTAGTCTAAACATGTAACAGACTACTACACGCAAACAGACAGTGGACTGGCAATGTATTGGGTAGTTTCTTGTCTACTAGGGTCACCTTGGAAGAGGGAACCACAATGGAGGAAATGCCTCTATCTGTTGGCCTATGAGAAGAAATCCTCTGGGGCATTTTCTGAGTAATGATTGATGTGGAAGGTTCCAGCTCACTGTGGACAGTGCCACTCCTGAGCAGATGGTCCTATTGTATACGTGAGTAAGCCATGGGTGAACAAGCCAGTAGTCAGCACTCTTTCATGACCTCTGCATCAGGTTCCTGCCTTGGTTTCCCTTCAATCTGGCCTAGAAGCCGTAAGGCGAAATAAACCATTTCCTCCCCTGGTTGTTTTGGTCATGATGTTTTATCACAGCAACAGAAAGCCAAACTAAGACAGACACAAAACATAAGAGATTCTGAAAGACATTATTAAATAAAAGAAACCAGATTCAAAAGACTACATTTGTATGAATCCATTAGTATGACATCCTGTTAAGGGAAAATCTATAAGAATAGAAATTAGATTAGTGGGGGTTGGGGGTAGCTGGAGGGGTTGACTATTGACACAGGAGGCTTTCTGGGCCAGTGATATAAATATGGTAGGATGAAAGGGTAGATTAATGAACCTACTTTTAAAGAGCAACAACTTGTTTAAAATGCTTTACATTGGTATAGATTTTAGTTTATTGATACAAATTTAAAGTTAATTTTGTTATACTATATATATAGTTCTACTCTTGTTTGATGCATTTAGATTGTAATGGATAATTTAAAAATACAGATTAATAATTAGTCTTCTATGATAGTCAAACTTATATAGTCATGTTAAGTTTTCTAGGTATACAGAGATATATTTCAGATAGATAGGTAATCTTCAAACGCTTCAAAGACCTACAAAAAATGGCATTTAAAATATTTTAAAAATTTAGACTTTCTGGACAGTGAGACATGTCTGCTCCTGGCCACACTGGATTTACTTCAGAGAGAAGGATGGGTATCAAAGATACTCTATATAGAGTTTATCTTCACCTTGATAAAAATAGCCATTTGGGCAAGAAACTGTTCTTGCCTAGACTGCTTGGTTGACTAGACATACCAACACTGCTGAGGTTGTATGACTAGGACCCATGGAAAGTGACCACTGAACTTTGCTTGACAAAATGGTCCTTCCTGTTCCTGCTTCACAGAGGAAACTGCCAGACATTCTTCAGGACACAAAGAAAAATGACTGAGAGACTCTAAACCTGTGGGCTAAAGACAGATGCCACAACTTTACAAAAGATCATTAGGTGACGACCCAGGCTGCCAGCTGTCTCTGTCTATTCTCGCAAGATTCCCAAAAGTTGCTTGCATCCTTCTCCCATTTCTCAGGTAATATTATATCCTTCTGAGGTCTTTGATATAGTTAAAGACTAGATAGTTATAATTTCCTTAGTTATGATAAAAGATAAGTTAGATATAAAACTGTAGACTCACAAATATAGGATAGGATATCTTCTTTAATTCTGCCAAGTACAAATAGACTAGATATTGTAACTGTAATTCTTGCTTGATAATTGTTTTGTTATATGTAATTTTACTATGTGAAAGTTAAAACCTTTTTAAAAAAAGAGGGGGAAGTACTGTGGATATCGCTGTATATAAATAAAATGCTGATTGGCCAGTAGCCATACAGAAAGTATAGGCAGAACAAATGAAAAAGAGAATTCTGGAAACAAGAAGGCTGAGTCAGAAGACACTGCTAGCCGCCGCCATGACAAGCAACATGTAAAGATACAGGTAAGCCACAAGCCATGTGGCAACTTATAGATTAATAAAAATGAATTAATTTAAGATAAAAGAACTAGATAAAAAAAAGCCTGCCACGGCCATACAGTTTGTAAATAATATAAGACTCTGTGTGTTTACTTGGTTGGGTCTGAGCAGCTGCGGGACTGGCGGGTGAGAGAACATTGTCCTGACCCTGGGCCAGGCAGGACCAGAAAAACTCCAGCTATAGGCAAGGAAGACTTTTCTTTACTAATTGTGATGATGGCTAAGCAACTATTTGTATTCATCAAATGTATAAAACAACTAAGTAAAAACAGTGAACCATACTGTCTTTATTCAGAACAAGTGCAAACATTAAATCTATCTCTGATAAAATCTATGAGGGTAAAAGGGAAGCAATAATTCTGGGAGGGTCACGGCAGCACTTGAGGTGTGTCCTGGGTGGGGTGTGGGATGCTGTCAATAGAACATACCAAGCACTGCTGAGGTTGTATCAAAGGGACAGGTGCACTAGGGAGGGCTGTCCATGGATGATGAGGGGGAGGTGTATCCGGGTGCGTCCCACATTTCTGGGTGGATGGAAGAACTGTGCTGTGGTGTAGAACACCGTGTAGCTCCTGGAATGTCTACCAAGCTCCCACACTTCTCACTTGGCCCGCCTTTCCTGTCGTAATTCCTTATTTCATTACCTCTCACACATCTTTCAGGAGCCACTTAAATGTCAGCAGCCTGGGCCATACGCCTCTCCTGTGTTTCTACATCACCTTGTGAATATCCCCACCCTGCCATGTGCTGTGATACTCAGCAGCTGTCACATCACTCAGCTGCCTCTTCTGTCATGGGAAGGTTTTTAAGGAAAGGTTGACTATTTTCCACTAGTTTCAGTTTGGAAAGAACACATTCTAAGTGTAATGATTTAAATTGGACTTTCAAACCCAGTAACAGATACAATACACTTAGCATTATATCCATAGGGCCACACTAATACAATGAACATGGGTACAGGATAACACAAGTACTACCACTATGCAAATGACTGCTCTCATAATTAACGGCTAGGATGAATGCCGGTATGGTCAGTAAGAAAAGTTCTAGAATTGGTCCTGGGAGACATTGGCCCAAATCTGCATTCAGGCCACTGGTGGGTGATTGACTCAGTTATGTTCTCTCCCTACACCAGAGTTTGCACACAAATAAAAATAAAGATCGAACTAATAGTACGGTGGAGTTTGAAGATGAGTGATTGACACAATAAGTGACTGGTACTGCGCTTTTTACGCAGTCCTCCATGTGAGGTGACTTGGAGGGCACCGGCAGGTAACGCAGTCTGCACATGGAGTCCCTGCTTGTAAGCGCTCAGAAGCCGAGTTCTAAGTTAGACCCGGTACAGACTGCAGTGTGAACAAAGACCAACTTTACCTGCAGAGGCCGCAAGTAGCAACCCTGTGGAGACATCCACAGGCTTTCCACACGCAGAGAGGTTCTTAGCTACATGTGTCAGGATGGTTAACACTTGCAAGGAAAAAATAACATGACAAAGTAGACATCTCCCTGCAAAAGCAAGCTACCTTTAACCATTTTGGCAAGCTGAGATGGCTGCTCACCCTTTGGGAAGATGTCTTTCAGAGGGACTTCTCCTGCAGGCAGAATCCTGACCACCTGGTTAGTGTGTGTGAGAGTCACACAGTTTCTGTGCCTGGGGGTAACATTGGTCCGTTTCCCTCCATAGAATCCCCTATTGGTGACACTTGGTTTTTCCAAAGATGAAGACCTCTTCCATGAATAAACTTCACTGGGTGACTGAAAAAAATACAAAGAAAAAGAAAAGAGAAGAAAAAGGAGAAACAGTGCTAAAATTACACCTATTACATTCATCACCATGCTTAGGCTATTGGCTCTTTAAGGTAGCGCCACTGGTAACATGATTTATAGGTACAGAAATTAAAATATTCCCTAATCTTTTTTAACATGGCACAGGAGATGTGTGTTTTACTGATAACTGTAATTGTTTATACAGGCACAAAATATTTAAGTTAATTTTAAAATTTTTAAGTTAATTAAATTGAAAAGAGGAAGTTTAGCCGTGTAGTTTTTTTAAAAATAATACAACTCAGGCAAGATGGATCAGTGGGTAAAGGAGGTTGTTGCCAAGCCTGACGACTTGAGCTTGATCTCTGGGACTTTCAGGGTGTAAGAAAGAAAGGACTCCTAAAAGTTGTCTTATGATGTCCACATAACCACAAGGGGTATGGTTACTTACACACACACACACACACACACACACACACACACACACACACACACACACAGAGTGTAATTAAATAAAATCACAGTACTCACACCTATGCCTCTACTGTTTTCACAAAGTAAAGTATGCTGGGACTTTTGAGCCCTGAGTGTCCTTCCTGGTCATGTCTCCGTCATGTCCAGATTTAGCTATTCTGGGATTTTGTGGGTTTTCCCCTCATTGTTTTATTTAACTGTTTTACTTTATGCGTTTATCCTTCCCTATCTTTGCCTTCTGTTTTCTCTAAGCTGTTACATCTGCGTTTAAGACTAGCACTCATAAGGAGTTTATGTCATTCACACGCGTGCGGCCGGGACTCAGGTTTACTTTTCTCGTATGGACCGCTCACTGTCCAAACACCACTTACTTGCCACCATGAAGCACAGTTCCACATACGCACCTGTTTGTAGACACTGCATTTCTATTCTGCTGTCTACTTTATATCCTGGGTCAAGACAGACTCATAGCTTTGGTGGTGAACTGTTTCCTACAGAGTCTTGAAGGGAGCCAGCAAGGCATCTGTGCTCCGCTGCTGTTTGTCCCTGCACCTCACAAGACTACAAGAGATGCACTGCCTCTGTTGCCTCCTTGGTACTTGGTATTTGATGCTCAGTATTCACCACTGTTGATTTGCTTATTTTAATGGCTATGGAGTAGTATCTCTTCACAGCTTCAAGTTTCTTACTAATGGATAATGGCTCTGGGAATCTTTCATATACTTACTTGCTATCGCTATATACTCTTTGACTAAGTATATTTCATGATTATGCCCATTTTTCACATTTACCATTAATTTTATTTTTTGCCTACTTAAATATATTGAAAACTACAACACAAATATTTGAAATTCCAACTTAACATCTATAGCGGTCATTCTGTATAGTATCGCAATTCCTTTTCCTGACTATGAGAAATCTAATTTCTTTATCTTTAATATATCATTCAACTATCTTTGATCTAGTTCACTATCTTCACAGTATTTAATTTCTTCCTCAAGGCTATGATATGTGGCCAGTCTCCCACCTCCACCAGTAGCCTTATCCCTGAGGCCAATGCCCTTCTTCCTGCTTGGGTCCCAGGAGCCCACACTGGGATACACCCATCCCTCATGTCCTCACTTGGGCCTTCCATTCTCAGATCAGCCACCCCTTTCCAGGGACACTGTAGTCACCAGTCTTGACACCCAGGACATGGTGACCCCTTGTCCACCAGGGATGTCCTTACCCCACTTAGATTTGCCTTCGATACTTCACACTAGCTTACTGTTTGGAGATGTTAAGAATTGGTTGTGCTCTTAGTGCTGAACTTTATGGATCTTTGTTTTTGATTTTTGAGACATTGTTTCTCTGTACAACAGCCCTGGATGCCTGGAACTTGCTTTGTAGACCATGTTGGCCTCAAACTCATAGAGATCCACCTGCCTCTGCCTCCTGAGTGCTGGGATTAAAGATGTGCACTACCATGCCCAGCTTGAACTTTATTCTGGATACAAGCCTAGTGTTAGAGATGCACTTTGCAATACTTTTTCTTAGCCTGTAGACTGTCTTATCATTCTTTTAACAGCGTCTTTTATAGGGCTAAGTTTTATGTTTTGTGGCAGTATAATTATCATTTTTTTCCTTTTTGGTCCATGTGTAAGATAGTACAATATATGGTTGGAGTAGTGGCAGCGGATATTCTGGTCTTCAGCTTATGCTGGTTTTGAGGCAAAGTCTTGCTAGCACAGTCTAGTCTTGAAATGACAGATCTTCTGCCTCAGGCTCCTGAGCGCTGGGATCACAAGTGTGTACCACCGTACCTGCCTTCCTTTCTTAGTCTTGATGATAAAATGAATGCCCATAATGTTCATCATTGATTATGATATTTCTTACAGATTTAAAAAACAGCTACTTGCTATTAGGGTAAGAAAGTTATATAAGTTTATAGTAACTCATTGATTTTGATAACTGCATAAAAAGCTAATAAGGAGTCTTTTTGTAGAACTTTATGAAAAAATTCACATACAAGCAGGGAGGCAGAGTGGTACAGTAAAGGTTACAGGCTAGAGGGATGACTAGCTCTTCCCTAGGTTCCTTATTACAATCCTTGTGGGAGGGATGATGGGAGATGTTTCTCTTCCTGTCTTTCCATGTGTAAAAACCTATTGAATTATAATAAAAATGAGCTATTAGTATGAAAGGGCTTAGAGTGTACACAGCATTACTGTACTGGCCTACGAAGTATACTCACTATGAACGCTGAACCTGACCTTTTAATTAACAAATATTAACTGGGTATCTCTGCCACAGTGGCTCCCAAACATCCAGGGGATGGCTTTAATAAGGTTATTAACCTTATGACGCATGGAGGATTCTATACGGCTAATATAAACAATAGCCTACACTCAGCTTTTACCTTCTAGCACTGTATTTTAACACTAATATCTTCAACCAGAGTAAAGTAGTGAGATCAGTTTTTAGAAAGTTCTACCTACAGAAAAGCTCTACTATTTTTCTTTCTTTCTTTCTTTTAAAAAAAAGATTTATTTATTTATTTATTATGTATACAGTGTTCTGTCTGCACATATCCCTGCAGGGCACATGGTTGTGAGCCACCACGTGGTTGCTGGGAATTGAACTCAGGACCTTTAGGAAGAGCAAGCAGTGCTCTTAACCTCTGAGCCATCTCTCCAGCCTTTTTTTTTTTTTTTTTTTTTAAAGATTTATTTCTATTTTTCTACTTATGCAGCAAGCATGGCAGAAAGCATACCAATATGGCTCTATCATTCCCATCAAAGCTGCTGCAGACACCATACTGCAAGAACACACTGCATTTTCAATTACATAATGTAGGAGCAAATGGTTTTTACTTGACAATTAGTAAAGCATATGGCAAAGTCCTAAGCCACATACTATTTACTCAGTTTTGGATTTCAAATACCTTATATCCCAAAGTCCTCTCTACTTGTTAATTAAACTAAAAATTGGAAGCATGTGAGATTGGTGCATCGAGTAGAACCCATATTTTTATCCTTAACTGATTCTATCAGCTCCCTCCATGGAACCACAAAGAGAGTTATGTAAGTTAAATGTTCAATCACATCTTGAGCTACATATATTTTGGACTATTGTGGGGGCCCACAGAGGTTTCTTAGTGGAGATCTGAGCTTGCTTTACCCAGCAGGGCTGCACTAGGGAATGGCTGGACCATGTGTATGGTTACCAAATGTTTGGAAGGGTCTGCACTTGGCTGTGCTAAGGGGAGGTCATTTTTGCTCCACCCCTTGGCATTCCCATAAAAAGCCCCTTTGAAGAGACAGAAGGAGCCGGAGGATATTGATCCAGGTCCTCCAGAAGCTATCCCGCGTTGCTGCCTGTCTTCTCCACACTATCTTTCTATCTAAATATTTCTTATCCCTCTCTCCTCAAGAGTACCCTGGGAAAAAGTGGGAGCCAGCCTCCCACACACTATCAGATTGCAACTTGTCCTGGAATAATCTTTCCATTTCATCCACTACATCTCTACCAGGGGAAAATGGGTCCTACTTTTACTTTTACTTAAAGCCAATTAAAAATCACTTTAAATATAAATGCTAGAAGACATGGTACTTTGATCAGTCTCAACTTGTTCCTCTTCTTAGAGTCCCTGAACACACATTAAAATGGTGTGGTGAGACAATCACCATTGGTATGTTAAGCTCTGGGTCACATGAACTACCAGAGGCAGAGAACCACCATTTCCTTACTAAATTATATCTCATCACACTTTAAACACCATTTATAATGAAATTAAACTCTACAGGTTTGATGAATGATTTCAAATGTAGACTTGACTGAAAATGTTTACAGGAAAAGCACTCTAAGTTCCTCTCCAGACAGGCTGAGATACACTAGGCTGAGCTGAGAAGAAATGTCAGAAGTTGGTGCTTACCATGAGATCTGGGAAGCCAACAACTACAGTAGCATAATTATTTTCATCTGAGAGAATGCGGTTAGGAGAGGCGATCTTCTGACCCACAGCTGAACTTAGGTTTTCAGATGACAGCTGATCACTTGAAACACTATGAGGTATGCAGAATTCTGTTTCTGAAAAATGTCAGACGCATCTCAGACATGATATAATCCTGATACGCTTCAGGAATAATTATCACTGTTACTCTTTTTTGCAAGATTTCATTCTCAACAACTTAAATCACAAAGGTTTCAAAACTACTTTAAATGACACTTGCTAGCTTTTGTCTGAGAAAAGTTTTAATCATCAAAGCATCTTCTCAAAATGATCACAAGCATTTCTGTAACCCAAGACTTGCCAGCCGTAAATATCCTCGTGAACCAAGAGCTCCCTGCACAAAAGCTGTGACATGGAGCCAACCCAGATTGGCAAACTGAGAAATGGAGCAGAAATTCTGATGAGCTGACAGCCCATGGACCAAAAAAAAAAAAAAAAAAAAAAAAAAAAAAAAGTGCTAACCCAGGCTAGACTTGGGACCTAAGTGTCCTAAGTAGAAAACACAACAAAAAACATTGAGTAGTTAAACAAATTTCTCACACAGTTCAAAGTGCAGCTTCCTGATACAGATTTGAAGGTGGAAGAATCTGATCTCCTACTTCTGGTGTAGTGTGTAAGCTGTTTCATTTGGGGTAAGTATCACCCAGGCTCAGGCTCCTGTTCTCCATCAGCCTGGAGGGCAGTATGTGTACAAGCACACACCCACGCAGCAGCAAGCGTAGGGAATGCAGTATTTACCTTGTGTGACCCCAAATCCTGTGCTGGGCAGCTCTTCTTTCAACATATACAACTGGCAGGCCCCAGTGTCCTCAGAACCAATGTGTGCAGGCTTAGTCAAAAGATACTTCCTGTAAACAGATAAGAAGCCCAATTTAATCAAGTCTAAGTGTTTTCTTTTTCTAATCATTAGGACAGATCAAGAAAAATTAGAATTTGTTTTTTTTCTCTCTAAGCCTTTAAAAAAGATAGCCTGAGCATAATTTTCACCCTTAAACATTTCATTATGAATTACCAAAACCCTTTTTGACAATACTGTAAAGAGAAATACCAAATGATAACATAGTAAATATGAAAACAAACAACAAACAAAACAAAGCAAAGCAAACAGACAAAAAAACAAAAACAAAAACAAAAAACATGAGTCGGGCGGTGGTGGTGCACACCTTTAATCCCATCAATTGGGAAGCAGAGGCAGGTGGATCTCTGTGAGTTTGAGGCACCCTGTCTAGAAAAACAAAAAAACAAAAATCACATTTCCTATTCAAGACAAGCAGAGCTGTGTGATGAGGCACATCCTTAGCACTATGGAGCCCTCTATTTTTTGTTTTTGTGGCATTTTTTGAGACAGGGTATTGGTATCACTATATTAGCTTAGGCTGGCCATGAACTCATGATTCTCCTGCCTCCATATCCTCAGAGTGCCAGGATTTGAGGTATACCCTGCCATGCCCAGAAATGGAGCTCCCTCTTGCTATGAGTCTTACATCAGGCAGCAGATGGGAGTATTACCTCTGCTGTATGACCAGCTGAGGAATGGAGTGTTTGCAACTGTGATTACTTGAGCTTTGTTTGCTTTTAAGATTTCTAAAACATAGATCTATAAGTAGCCAGATAATGTTTTCTGGAAGCCAAGTTGCTTATCAGCAGAAAGAGTCTGCTTTTAGCTACAGAATGTAGCACATAATGAAGAGAGACTGGAAATTTACCAAGCATTCTTTATATGGCAGGTGCAGCATACTACCTCCCACAGGAAGCTTGTGTCCCGCAAAGGGAAGTAGCAGACATCACTGTAACTATAACCAGGAAGAGGAAAGGAGCGAATGTCCAAGGGTGTGGGTCCTGTGACAAAAAGGCAACATCTCTAGGATGGTGCTTCTGCTTCTCAGGAGAGAGGATGAACTGAAAGTGTGCTTTGTAGCAGCTTGAGTTGGGCAAGACACAGTGACTGCTCAGTGTGTGAATAGGAAAACCCTAAACACAAGTGGATCGTATGTACAGGTCATCATTTTGATCATTAATTTCCAGGTCATACTCTGAGAATAGACACATATAATACACTTAAATTTTTTCCTGTCTGTTCTTCTACTTTCATTCAGAAATGCTGATAAACACAGAAATGTAAAAGCTAAGAGAGACCATGGTAAATGAGGCTGGTTTTCTGCATATTCCATAAGATAGCACACAGAGAGGTTTACTCACTGACATGAGATAGAGCACAAGAGAGGTTTACCCACTGATTTGTTTTGTTCTCCACAAGAAGCCATTTGTCCTCTGCTACAAGGAAAACCGTCTTGAGGTTGATGGGAAGAGAGATGGTGTGAGTTAGTCCTTCTAAGACATCAAGGACAGTCAAGGTATTCCTGAAAGAAGAAAATTATGTGAAAGGAAATACTGAGGATAACAGCTAAACAACTGTGGCTAATCATGTTAAGATATAATATAAAACTCTAAAATGAACATTGTAGTGGATAGCCATTCCAGCTTTGATCTGGAGTTCCAACCCCCATTGAGGCTTCGGTAACTGTCACGCCTACAAGGCGGGGCCGAGAGAGGACCCTGTGGACCTGAGATCCAGACCCTGGACGCTGGAGGTAGACTGAGCAGAGTTCTCCAGAGAACACTGCCGGACTGCGCTACACCTTTCCCAGATCCTGTAACCTATCCCTTCACTTGTAAGTTACCCCACAAAATAAACCTCCCTTTTAACTACATGGAGTGGCCTTAATAATTTCACCAATAGAACATTTATTAGAGTAGGTAATAATGAAGAAACATGGTATTTTAGAAAACTGGTGTACACAATTCTCAACATGCCAGGGTAGGCACGAAAAGAAACAGGCAGTGAGTGGCATCTGCCCTGAAACAGGGGCCATTGTGTAACCACAGCATCGTTTCTTTACCTGTTTCTCAACTTTCTATGACTTGCGAAGGAATATTTTCAGAATAAAATATTTATTACTTGGCTTGTTAGTTTTATCCTAAACAAGTATAATTACAGCAGGAGACAGAATGAACAAAATAACAATTCCCATTTAGAATCTCCTACGGTGAAGCACTTACCCTGTTTGTTTGTAGAATACTAGCCAGTTTTTGTGTGAAAACTCTTTACACATTCTGTAAGTCTCCTAACGAAAAAAACCAAAACAAGTATCCAATCAGTTATCCCTTAAGATTTCCTCTAATGTGTAGCCCATGCAACTCTCAGAGAAGCCATGCCAAGACTTTCAGGGAGCATAGCTTAAACTATATTTTACAATATCCCACATGTTATGCATTAAAACTCTTTTAGCATTTGGGGGGCTTTGTTCTGCAGTACTGAGGCTTGGACTCAGGGCCTGGTGCTTGGTAAGCAAGCAATCTATCACTAAGCTACTAACACCTCTTCAGAATAACTTTTAAATAGTGCCAAATGGGGCTGGAGAGATGGCTCAGTAGTTAAGAGCACCTGCTGCCGTTTCAGGGGACCTGGTTCAGTTCCCAGCACTCACATGTTGGCTCACGGCCATCTGGGGATCCGACACCCTCTTCTGGCCCCTGCACCAGGTACTCACATGAAGCACAGATATACAGGCAAGACCAAGACACCATATTCATAAAAATAAATCTTTAAAACAGTGCCAAATACTGGTTAAAAATACATGTGCTAATTATTGGTTAATTGTGGAATTTAAATCATAATATAATCATACAGGAAATACTTTGTTTCTTAGCTCTTAATTTGATTATGAAACTTAAAAATACTTCTTCAGTCTTTTATGAACTATGGATGCTTACTTGCAAAGCCCTTAGTAAGCTTTATTTTGTATCTAAATGGCAGAAAAAAATTTTCCTTGAGTTAGGCTACATGATTTAAGTTAGTTAATTGAAACATTTATCTGATAGAGGCAATCAGTGGTCATACTTAAGATTTTAACATATAAATCCAAAATACAACTCTGTAATTGGAAAATAATTAGTTGACTGCATGACTAAGAATTTGCTATCATACTCAACTAGCTCCAGTTTTCCTTACTAGCCCAGTCCTGCCGATCTTCACAGTAATATGCTGGCACTAAAGGAGCCTCCTGATATGTAATTGCTCATCTCGCTATATAGTCTTAACATGTCAGAATCTAAAACTGCTTAATGACTCTTTGGTGCCTTCTATTTTTGTTGTTGTTTGGCACTGGGAGATGGACAGGCATCCACTTTTGTGGTTGGGAAAATCCCCGGCAATCAATCTGCCTGGCGAATCTGGTAGTCCTTACGCCGTCCTCCTTGCTCCACCAGGAAGACTTCTTGGATGCAAACTCTTCCACAGGAAGGATGAGGTGGCGAATGGCACGTCCAGCGGTGTCTAACAAGAGGATGGCATTACTCTGGAAACAAAGAAAACAGCTTCAAGACACGCCTCCTGCCCCCGTAAAAAGCAGAGGTAACCAGGTGACCTGAGACAGAAGGTCACTGTGACAGTCCAAAGGGATGACAATGATACTGAAATGTAAGATGTCACGAGGACACCCAGTGATCTTAATACAGAATATAAGTTTGGGTTAATTACCGACAATTTTTTTAATTAAGTGAATACGTAACCTTCTTGGGAAGTTGGCTTAAAATCAAAGGTAGCTGCTCTAGTTCTGTTTGTTATACAGTCACAAGGAAACTGAGATTACATGTGGGGGTGGAGAGATGGCTCAGCATTTAGAACACAGGCTGCTCTCAAAGAGTATCTCAATTTGATTTCCAGCACATACGACATGGTACACAATTGCCATCAATCCAGTTACAGGGGATCCACATCTGGCCTCCATAACTACCAGACACACACACACACACACACACACACACACACACACACACACACACATATACACTGCACATACCTACATGCAGGAACTCAGACATACAGATAAACAGATCTTTGGGGGGAAAAAGATAACATGTAAGAGTACACTCTTAAATGACCCTCAGTACATTTTGTTTATTCTTTTCATAGATCCAGGTTCAGGTAAGAAAATACGTACATGATAGAAAAATGGGCTAGCAAGAGTGTATGACTGTGTAAAAACCTAGCTAGGAGCAGATGCTTATTATCTTGAAATTCACTGAAGTTGAAGTGAGGCTGGACAGAAAGACAGAGAAAATGATTGGAGGTGCAGGAAGAAAATAGAGGCCCTCACTCCAGAATCTGGCTTGAAGCTGCTTGCTAGATGGTAATCAAGGATTCCAAGTGTACCATGGCACACCATGTGCATGCATGGTGCATACACACCCTCCCTAACATACAATCATGTATACACATAGTTTTAAAAGAAAACCAACCCCACAAGAACAACAGTATAATCCCCCTCTCGTTTTGTTTAATATTGGCTTGCCCTGAAATGCTTTTCTGTGAAGTCAAGGATGTGGCATTATCTGAGTGGACATCTTGAACCAGAACTCAGGTTGTAGGGAGTGGCAGTGTTGAGCTATATCTCTACCCCTGCCACCCACAGAACGTTGCTTACTGTTGCTACAACAACATACAAACAAGATTTCTGTAGCGTCCTTTTGAGCTGTGCAGCAGAGGGACTAGGCATCAGGCAGAGCCCTGGCAGGCAGGCAGGCAGGCAGGCAGACAGGGAAAAGAGGTGCCAAGAGGACTCCTGTGCTTTTTACTTAGACTTTTCAGATGCCGATTTCTGGGTTCTTCTCCCTCCATATGACAAAGGCTTGGTGGGCTCTCCCTTGCCCCCAAGAGAACTACTCAGAGTAAGGAACTTTGAGAGCTCCCACTGGAGGCTCCTATGGTGGGAACCAATAAGCTTACATGTCTTTGTAACATCCAATTTTACCTGTGATCACTCAGGTAGTCAATTCTGAAGGAGAAAGGGAACTCATGCTATTACACACACACACACACACACACACACACACACACACACACACACACACACACACTCCTTGCCTCTAAGTTGGCTTGGATAACACCCCCAGGACCGCTCCCTACTCTGGGGGTGTCTCAAGAAAGGAAATAAACCCTAAGTATTGAACTTATGACTGGAACACATAAAATAAGGATTTAAAATTGACAAAGCTAGAAAAAACTAAATAACATCAGGGACTACATGGAAGCTGGTTTTCCTAGTTAAAATATAGACGCAAGCCACAGAGTAAAAAGGACATCTACCAGTTAAGCCTCATTGTCTCACGACAGTGCCTTTTTCCTTCTTTTAACTTGGATCTAGTTGTCCTAGTCAGGGCAAGTTCTTAGGAGAAAAAGTCACAAAGCACCCAGTGATAACAGACACTGTATAAGATGCAGAAAACAATAAAATATGGTATGTTTGCCCCATTATGCCACAATATCAATTAGACAGTTTATATTTAAAGCAAGGGAGAATACAATCATGATTTAATCCTGGCTTCTATCATGCAATCTGGTCACAGATATAAAAAGAAATGTAAAAATGTATTTTACAAGACAATTAAAAAAAGATTCATTCATTCGTTCACTCATTTATTTATTTATTTATTTTGTATGCAGTGTTCTGCCTGTATGTATTCCTGAAGACCAGAAGAGGGCACCAGATCTCATTACGGATGGTTGTGAGCCACCATGTGGTTGCTGGGAATTGAACTCAGGACCTCTGGAAAAGCAGCCAGTGCTCTTAACCTCTTGAGCCATCTCTCCAGCCCCTTTACAAGACAATTTAATTAAACCACAAGAGTTAAAACAATATTTATTGCCACCACAGAGTTTACTGCATATAACATGTTGATAAAACTCCTACTTTTCCACAGATAACACCTGTGAATGAAACTCCTGAAAAGTAGCTGTCTGTCAACAAAACTCCTGGAAGGTACATGTGTGTCTGTAGAGACTGACAGACAGACTGGACTCTCAGTACTGTGGAGAGACTGGTTTTGTGGGTTCAGAGGCTAATTACTTTATTGTGGGCTAGTTTTGGCTCTCTAGAACAGCCACTCCTGTCCCACTCTGTATCTGAACTAGTATCTCCTGACAATAAATAAAAACCTCTTAGAAGCGATTAAGTTAGAACACTAGCTCCCACTAATCCACGAGTGTAGAGCGTCATCATGCAGCAGCTAGACCTATAGAACAGCTCCCCATATCACTGCACCTGCCTCTCTGGTGTACCCACCGATGTATTTTAAACTGGCCTTGATTTATGACTTTCCTTGTTCTGTAACTATAAAAACTTATGAAATTGCTTCCAAATTGGAACATGGAATTTGAGGGAACCTAAACCTATGTTTCCAGGACATGGTCATTCATAATGGCTCCAGAATAAAGTATCTTTTATTCCCTTTAAGATGAGAGCTGAGGTTTATTTACATTAACATACCCTAAAATTATATCATTCTGTATAACATAATAATTCTCCATTAAGAACTTACATTAGACATATTCTTTAGTATAACATCTAGAACAAAAAGTCTTATTTAGTTGGGCAGTGGTGGTGCACAGGTGAATCTCTGAGTTCGAGGCCAGCCTGGTCTACAGAGCAAGTTCTAGGAAAGCCAAGGCTATACAGAGAAACCCTTCCTCAGGGGGGAAAAAGTCTTGTTTAGTGGTATCTGGATGATTTGGAAATGGTGGCGAGAGCAAGATTTTTCCTTCTGAAAACATAAAAACAAGGGCTGAGGACATAGGTCAGTGAGCAAGTGAAAATCAGAGGTTTGGTCCTTAGCAGCCAATCAAAGGCCATAAAAGCAGGCATGGCGCTCGGCTGCCTGTAATTCCAGCATTTGGGAGGTGGAACTGGAATTCCACCAGCTGAACCTGTGAGAGACCCTGCATCAGTAGAAAGGCAGGTGGGATCAAAGAAGACACTTGTCATCAACCTATGGCCTCGTCACATGCATACACAAGAATAACTAAAAAGGAAAGCCTAAAAGTGGGCTAAGAATTTACGGGGTCTCTGCTCTAGGTTAAATTCTTTTTTGAGTAGCTTTTAATAGAGAAAATGTTTCTTGCATGATAAATACATACAACTCTGTTATACATCCTTAGCTCTTAAGCAATCTGAGATTAAGGGAAGTCCTAAAATAAAGCGTCTCCCCTAAAAATGAAGAGCAGGCAGATGATTAAGCAGAGAGTCCAGTGTAGTTCCCATTTATCTTCCTTTTCTAGGTTCTGAAACTTGGATCCTCCCAACTGGGCATACGTGACCTGAGCACCGTCCCTGCTAAGCGACACACACACACACACACACACACACACACACACACACACACACACACTTCCTAGCACACACTTCCACAGTCTAACTGCAATGCCCTGTGGGCCGAGAATGAGCTCTACCAACACTTGGCAGCATGAAGGAGTTCTGTGGCTCCATCCTTTTAGATGTTAATGGGTTCCTTCTGTAAATGACTAATGATATATTCTGCCTGCGCTTAAAAATAGAATCTCACGTCACACATGAGTACAAGAAACTCTGGCTTTGGTACTGCTCGAGGTGGGGGTGGGGCAGAGAAGCAACTGAGCCATTTTATGATGTTTGTATCTGACTGGGAGAAGAGTAACCTCTGGATGACCTCCATGCCCCAAGTCTGAAACACTAAATGCTGTGCAGATGTAATAAATAAGCCCATGGGAACAGGGGGAGGGAAGGCCTTTATTTTTAGTTTTCCTGTCTTCACTGAAGATTTTATTTTAGCAAGGAATTTTTGAACAACTTTTCCAACTAACCAGGAGGATGCATCTACAGCAAAACTTTATTTTAAAATAAGGGACAGACGAAGGAATGGATGGCAGCCCACGGGTTTAACCCACTTGTTAAATTTCAGAGCTCTGTGATGCTGGCAGTGAAGCCACAGGGCAAACACCCTGACTTTACCACCGCATAAACAGTCAGCTGGACGACCCGTGTGAGAAGGGGAGGGACGGGCGCTTTGGGGAAGCATACAGATACTGTGAGGTCTGCTCAGGAAGCAGAGGGCAGACAGGATTCCAGAAGGCCCAGGGGGCATGCTGTGGAAGGCAAGCACAGCTCTAGGCGTACAGCCCTATTTCCTTGATGAAAGTCATTGTCATTGACCAGGGAATTAGTCTACAATGTTGCCAAACAATTGGGTCTTTTGAGAAATAAAATATGAGCCAAGTATCTAAAAATTCTAATAGTTTTACAGAATTTGTATGTGTAAATTTATGTTAATGTGACAAGTTGAAAATCTGGTGGAACTGTTTGAATAAATACTTCAAATTTTGAGTCTCATCCAAATTTGATTAGCTTATTAAATTCAAATTCACCCTGACAGGTACTTTCTATGGTGGATTCTTCTGCTTGTGAAAACAAATCAATGGCATTGATATTTTATAGGCAATCTATAAAGCAAGAGCTTCCTTCCAATTTGCTGGAAAGAAACTTATATAGGCAACATGTGGTTTGGCATGAACTCTGCATCCAATAAACAGCAGTGGGAATAAATCATAAAAACTAAACAAGACAAAAACAGCAGGATTTAGAATTGATTTGGTAAGAGCTAAAATGTTGATTTCTTCAGTGAACTAGGGACACATTAATGTTCTCTTGATTAGCTACACTATAAAAGTATTGTTTCTCCATGCATGCACAGTGTATGTATGTAAGTGTTCCTGTGACTATGTGCATGTGTGTGAAGGTAGGGGTAGGTGTGTGTGTGTGTGTGTGTGTGTGTGTGTGTGTGTGTGTGTGAGAGAGAGAGAGAGAGAGAGAGAGAGAGAGAGAGAGAGAGAGAGAGAGAGAGAGGGAGCACACGCCAAGGTTGATGTTGGCTGTTTTCTTCTGTTGCTCTCCACTGTGGTTTCTGAGGTAGTCTGTCACTGGTCACGCTGATCAACTTGACTTAGAACACTGGCTGCAGTAAGTGGCAGCAATCTTCCTGTGCCCTCCTCAGTGCTGGGAGTACCGGCATGCGCAGTTGCATGAAGCTTTTATGTGGGTTTCCCCCTCCTCCCCCCTTTTGAGACAGGGTCTCACTATGTAGCCCTGGCTGTCCTGGAACTCTTGATGTAGACCTTATCTGGCCTTAACCTTATCTCTGCCTCTGGAATGCTGGGATTAAAGGCTTTGTGCCACTACATCTGACTAGGTCTTCATGCTTATTGCAGCCAACACTTTATCTACTGAGTCACCTTCTCAATGTTAAAAGTATTGTTTCTTTAGAGCACACTGTTTTTTAAGCACAGTTAATGGCACTACATTTGTTTAATATTTAGTGAGGGCGCGGGCCATAAGAAAACACGAATCAGTAGCGAATGAGTGGGTGAAGTTGAATTCTTCCAGGGCTGATCCAATTGGTCAGTTCTGTCCTATTACATATTTACTGGAAAGAATCAACTCTCTAAGTCTGTTTTTCTTCAATGCAAACATGGTGAACAGTAACGCACTGGGCAGCTTGAAGGACAGTGGAAGAGGGCGGATGTCCTGCTCCTTCTCGGGACACAGTGAGTACTCACTCACCTTGCAGGACACCTCACTGCCTCCTAGTCCCCCATTTCCCCAGCCAGCCTGCCTCAGTTCCTGCTGTTGACGCTCTCTCATCTCTACAATGCCTTGGTATTTCAGTCTCCCAGGGCTCAGGCTTGGACTTTTCTCCGCACACACTCACTTCCTTGGTGGTCTCTTCTAGTCTCATGACTTTAGATAAATCTGCCAATGACTTTCCAGTTTCTATTTCCTCTTCTCACCACGCCCTGAACTCTGTGCTCATCTCCTCCTTGGTAGCTTGGTAGAGGTATTTTGCCAAGTTTCTGTCTAAGTTGACTCCTTCCTCATCTTAGGTGATGGGAACTCCATTCAAATTGCTCACCCCCTAAATTTTTACATTGCCTGTAACTCCCCCTTACCCCATGTCCACTCTGTTAGGAAATCCTGCAGGCTTGACCTTCAAAATGCATCTTCATCTACTCTCACTTATGACCTTCACCCTCTGCCAAGCCACCAACACATCGTTTGGACTGCTTACTGCAAGAAACTCTTAACTGGCTTCCTCATTCTGCCTTATCACTCACAGATAACATGGAACAACCAATGAAACCCCTTTACAACGGGACAGACCACTTTCCCTGCTCATCCCCTCCAATGCCTTCCCTTTTTATACTTAGGGCCCAGAACCTCCCATTGCTTCCAGGACTTTGCGCAATCTGCTTCCCACCAGCTCCTCTACCTCACCTCTGCTCCTGCTTACTGCATAACCTTTCTGCCTCACCTCTTCTCACTCTTGCCCTCATTAACCGTTAAAAAGGAAGAGGGGGTGCTCTAGCCTCTGGGATTCAGAACTTACCACTCCCTTCGCCTACACTTTTCTTCCAGGTTTCCAGTCTCCTGGTCAGGCCATCCTGTCTGCCTGATTTTAAATCCAACTCTCTTTCTCTTGATTCTTACTCTCTAAGCTAAGATATAATTGAATTAGTAATTTATTTTTCTTATTGTCTATTCTGGGCCAGATTATAAACTGAGAATAAAAAAAATATTTGGTGTCACCGGGCAGTGGTGGCACATGCCTTTAATCTCAACATTCAGGAGGCAGAGACAGGCAGATCTCTGAGTTTGAGGCCAGACTGGTCTACAGAGTGAGTTCGAGGACAGCCAGGGCTACCCAGGGAAACCTTGTCTTGAAAAACCACGTGTGTGTGTGTGTGTGTTTGTGTGTGTGTGTGTGTGTGTGTGTGTGTGTGTACGCGTGCACATGCGTAAATTTATGTGTATAATGTTTGTGTTATAGCCTGTAGAGGTCAGAAGAGGACACTGGATCCCCTGTACCCGGAATGCCAGGCAACTGTGAGCTGCCCTATCAGAAACGGGTCCTCTGCAAGAGTAGTTAGTAAGTGCTCCTACCTGCTGACCCATCTTTGCTGTTTCCTGCAGTATTCCCAGCAGTGCAGACAGGATGTTTAAAATGAACACTATGCCTTGTACAACACCTGGTAGATGTTAGGTAGAAAACAGGCACACAAAACCAGACCACTTTCTGCTGCTATAGTGCAGATTAATTAGACCTTTAGAGTTCCCACAACTGACACATAACTGGTCTTTTGATCTGTGTCATCTGTTTGGAATTACTTTCAGCCTGACGCTAGCTGGTAGGCATCTGTACTTTTCATTAGTGAGATCTTAATTTACTAATCCATGAACATGATGGACAGAACTTGAGCCTTACTAGACACACAAGGATGCCAGCACATTTCACCCAGGAGCTTTCTGGGGCTATCTCTGAAGACTGTCATTTGGATCTCGGATAAAGGTTATCTCCTCAGAGGAGTTACCTTGGCGCTCCTTTTAGTTCCATCGCCCTCCTAACCTACTTCATCCCCATCACCCTCTCTGCCATCACCTGCTTCGACACAACCTGAAAATGTTATGCTGATTTGTTGTTGATTTGCCAGTTTGCTGTCTATCTCTTTAGAGACGGACAGTTTCTTAACTCTCAATGGTGGGAAGGTGGGAACTGACCAGTGCCCTCTTTCTAGACTTGCAAGTTGTACTCCAGTCTCCACAGAGAGAAGACAGCAGCCAACCTTTGTGGCATGGTACGCCACCCCAGCCTTCCTGGATCTTTATGAAAGCACGGGTTTTCAATCATAGCTGACGTCACTGGACTCCTCCTTCACAGCACTCACTCTTTCCCCGTAGGTACCTCGTGAGTGCCTGGTGCTCTTACCTGCGCCTCGTGCAGAACAACTTGACCCCTGAGTGGACTTGCCAGCGGTGCTACTGTCACAAACGGTCGCCAGGCGCCACTGACCATTCTTGGGAAGACGTCAAAGAAGTCCACAAAGAAGCCATTTTTCCCAGTTAAATTCATAAAGTATAAAGAGATGGGATTGCATGCAGCTACATACAGAGTATGTTCCTCATTTTCTGAAATGACAGGAATGTATTAATTGTGCAGTTTCCAAACAGTTTTCTGATTGGCTAACAGTTCTAGCACTACCAAGTTTTGAGCCTGAGCTTGGTCAGAAGCTCAGCACATGGCCTTTAGGTTTGTTAGGCTGCAGAGACCACAAGAAGCAACTCTGTTCCTACTCCACATAGACAGAGGGACACTGTGTAATCCACCCTGCACATAGACAGAGTGACACTGTGTAATCTACCCTCCACATAGACAGAGGGACACTGTGTAATCCACCCTCCACATAGGCAGAGGGATACTGTGTAATCCACCCTCCACATAGACAGAGTGACACTGTGTAATCCACCCTCCACATAGACAGAGTGACACTGTGTAATCCACGCTCCACATAGACAGAGGGACACTGTGTAATCTACCCTCCACATAGACAGAGGGACACTGTGTAATCCACCCTCCACATAGGCAGAGGGATACTGTGTAATCCACCCTCCACATAGACAGAGGGATACTGTATAATCCACCCTCCACATAGACAGAGGGACACTGTGTAATCTACCTTCCACATAGACAGAGGGACACTGTGTAATCCACCCTGCACATTGACAGAGGGACATTGTGTAATCCACCCTGCACATAGACAGAGGGACATTGTATAATCCACCCTCCACATAGGCAGAGGGACACTGTGTAATCTACCCTGCACATAGACAGAGGGACACTATGTAATCTACCCTCCACATAGGCAGAGGGACACTGTGTAATCCAGGGAAGAAGTACCTATTCAGGCTCCCAAATAATTCCAAAATGTCTGGTGATAACTCCACTAAATATCTATCTTCAATGTCAGGAAACTTTTCATTGTATGGAACAAAGTGTTCTGTGATCCAGTGTTTTCCTCTACCCATTGTTCTTTCAGAAGCACTTTATCAACATCTTATATCCTCTAAGTTTTCTTCTTTTATGTAGTTATTAGGTCATAGGATTTTCTTGCTATAAATAAGCAATTTGTTTTTTTGAAAATCTGAGCCCTGTGGTCTCCCTTTCCCAAGCTATGGTAATGGAGATTTAGCTTAAGCAATGAGCATGCTAAGCAAGACCTCTATCGCTAAGCTAAACCCTCACAGCCTAGCTCTATGGATCTTAACTTTAAATCTAATATTCATGTCTGAAAACTTCTTATGCCCTCTCTCTTCAATCTAGGTACTTGCCTAGCTCTAGCTTAGAGAACACATACCAATGCCTCTATATGTTTCAATCACTTGCAGAATGAAAATGCAGGTTCTCAATCTGTAAAGCTAGTGTGGGCTGTTATATTCTGTGCTTTAAGCAAGCTCCCAAAGATGCCAAGGCCTTTGGTTTGAGCAGCTCTCCCCCTTAGTCAACAGGGCGAGTCTCAATGTGAACACCTTGAGACAAGAGACCAAGCTGCTTTTGTCTGATGAGAGCTTCCAGCATCACCTGCCTATCAGTTATTTAGTTCACAGCAATCCTATTTCCTTACCCCCAAATTGAGATAAAAAGGAAGACAGTAAGATGTGTTAAAATTTGGGACAATCCAAGAAGATCTGGATCACATATGTATATGAGCCAGATCTAATATTTATACAAATATGCACGCCCAAAATATCAGAGCTACAGTACATAGATATAAACTATTAATAGTACATAAAAAGATATGTTAAATTTAAATAAATAAACTAATATCTACAAGGAACACAGCCACCAGGCTGGGCGTAGTGGCGCACGCCTTTAATCCCAGCACTTGGGGGGCAGAGGCAGGCGGATCTCTGTGAACCTGAGGCCAGCCTGGGCTACAGAGCTGTGGTGGTTAGAAAGAAAATGGCCCCCAAATGAAGTGGCACTGTTAGGAGGTGTGGCCGTGTTGGAGTAGGTGTGGCCGTGTTGGAGGAAGTGCGTCAGTGTGAAGGCGGGCTTTGAGGTCTCATATATGCTCAAGCCACTTGTTCACTTCCTGTTGCCTGCACAAGATGTAGAACTCTTAGCTACCTAATTCTCCAGCACCGTGTTTGCCACGCACCACCATGTCCCACCATGATGATAATGGACTAAACATCTGAACTGTAAGCCACCCAAGTAACTGTTTTCCTATATAAGAGTTGCTGTGGTCATGGTGTCTCTTCACAGCAATAGAAACCCTAAGACAATAGCAAATGCCAGGCTATCTAGACATAGTGAGACCCCATCTGAAAAGGAGGAAAAGGAAGAAGAGGAGGAAGAGGGATGAAGAAGACATATTCTTACTGTTATTATTATTATTTTTTTTTTTGAAATGGTGTCTATGTATGCCTGGCTGTCCTGGAACTCACTATGTGGACTAAGCTGACCTTGAACTCACAGAGATCTGCTTGCCTTTGCCTCCAGAGTGCTGGGATTAAAGGTGTGTGCCACCACATCTGGCCTATTATTTAAGAGGTGATATGAACTATGCTGTAGCAGTTCCAAGTATCAGACAGAAAAGTAGAATTTGTAACTTAGGGGCCTTTTAAATGTGTCCATTATGAGCAAAACTAAGTTCAAGTTAATGTTTTATGAGCATTTTCCTGTTAAGAGGGGGCAGTAAGGGATACAGTAGGAACACTGACAGAAATGTGTACCACAGGATTATTAATTGTGCTCATATTACAGGCATTAAGTGCTGTTTGGTCATTGGCACAAACACATAGATATATAATTCACTTCAATTCCAACCCAAAAGTGCTCATTTCTGACAAATGCAGACTAGGCTTTTTAAAAAGAGAGAGGTAAAAACAAAGGGAAGAACACTAGCTGGCAACTGTGGTTCACTCTGAGAGGAAAGGGTTACTTTATCAGGAAAACAAATGAGCCCTTTTCAAGGTCACCTGTGAGTGCCTGTTGGTGCAGAACTTCGAGGAACAAAAGCAAGGTGCTGACTTCTTCCTCAGTCATTCCCATCTCAGTAAGTTCATGGCTCCCCTCTCCTCCCCCAGCTGCCACTCTGTATCTTTTTACTGACTGACATCAAGGAGGCACTTCTGTGCAAAGGTGTCCAGGATCCACTGTATGAAGTAGCCAGGAATGGCACCAGTCTAGAAGTCCAGAAGCCCACAGCTCCCTTCCCTTACCTGCATCCCAGACCATCAAAGGCTTAATGATGGCAAGTCACTCCAGGCCTTACTGCTGTGCTTTAGGAAACCACCAAGCTTGAATTCGAGCCTCCCTCCCCCAAATCCAATGTTTTTCCCTGTTTCCTTCTTCCCTTCTATTTTTAGCATAGGCCTGGGTGTGTTTAACTTTGTGCTACGACTGTAATGAGAAACAGACATATGCATACCAACTCAGCAGTGCTTATGTGGGGTCCACCATAGCATTTTGTGAGACTACTAGAGGAAATTAGTTCTAAATTATATATAATTGCTACCCAGATCCACTAAGTCACCAAGTCTCTCACAGAGTTCTTGATGCCCCAGGATTATTTTAATCCCTCTGTGTTGAAATCAGTGCAGGAGGAAAAGATCAAAATTAGAAATGGATGTACCATGTGATACAGCAATGTCGCAGATTAAATTAACTTCGTCCAGTGGGAATCTCCAAGAGGCATATTCTTCAGTGAAGTTTAGGAATCTCGCTTCGTGTTTTTCTATCGGGTACTCTTCTATGTGTGCGAGCACTGGACCCTACAACAGAGCAACAGTCTTAGAAAGATGTGTGCATGGTTGCCAAATGGTTCTTCTGATACAGAATGTACAGCTCAGTGTTTTCTACCTCCACGCCCTCCACTTTCTCATACTTGAAACAGTAAGAAAGCCACATACTTCCCTTCATGAGTGCTTTCATTCATACTAGCTCATTAAAGTTCTCACTTGCTTTTGTTTTAATGGAGTATACCATGGGTAAAGGACTCTAAGATTTCTCATGACTACACTTCTTCATAAACCAAGAACCAGCTCTGACCGCCAAATAGCAAGACCTAGCGTTGCCCAAACCAGCAGAAGAACTTGTAAGTTAACAAATCAGGAACTAATATATTTCCATTGTGAAGAAGGACTGTGAAATCATTATACTGTAATGTGATGGTGGAAATGGGCCTTTTAAATGAAATGCTAAAAGAAATGTGATATTAAAACAAACGAAAAAACCCTCAATTGACTGATGATCACTAGTGCTACTTATGAAAGGTGGAATGTTTTATATACAGTTATAATCATTCAATATAAGGATAAGTAAAGGAACAAACTTAGTATTGTGACTGTCAGTTCTGGGTAGCTAGCTATGACTTCCTGGAAGAACCTTATAGGTACAACTAAACCTTCAATGACTTGCCTGCCTATAGTCCATCATTAAGCAAGACATTTGGACTACATCTTGGCGTCCATGTCCCCAATCTGGATTGTATCCAGGAGACTGGAGAGTCAAACTGTATCCCTCTCAAAACCTCGAAAAACCACTGCAGGAAGTGACCTGGGCTCTCTGATCACACACTTTGAGGACATTTGGGGGGGGCAGGAGAGAGGGGCAGCTCTCACAAGTCCCTGCTCCCCAGAGGGAACAGCAGATTAGGATGGACTCCCTGATTTTCTAAACACGACTTTAGCAGAAGAAAACATCTTTTTATGTACCACCACAACTGTTATTGTGTTAAAATGGCAGAATGTTGTAGTTACAACACAATCTTCAGTGACCACAAAATCTACTATACATAATTTTGGGTCACTTACAGGCCTGTTGACTATACTGTGTATGTCGATCCCCGCAGAGGGGACAGCAGCAGAGAGACATCTATTCTGAAACAGTGAATCCAGTGTGTCCCCCGACTTCTCCTCCTGCTGCTTCCTAATGATTGTTTAGGTGCCTGGCTTCCCAGAGGGGAGCTCTTTATAACTGAGATGCTCAGAATGCTTTTGATGGTAACTAAGGACTAGTAACCCTTTCCCTTTCATGGGAAGACAGAATCAACAATGTATGGCTAAAAATTAAAACAGCAAAACAAGTTAATGGTGTTAGCAAACACAAAGTAAAGACAAATATCACAGAGTAACCTTTTAAGGAAAATATACAATATACACGACTGACCTCCCTGGAACACAGGATTGGCTCATAGAAGTTCTGTTTGGCCAATAGCAATGGCCTACACTGAATTCCTTGGGGGTCAGACTGACCTCTAAGTTGGCACAGAAGCTCAAGAGCCAACCACTTGGTAAGTCGTTCCTCAGACTCAGGCAGTGTATCTACAGAATATTTGAAAAGTTTGTAGGATTTAACGTGTAGAGGAAATAATAAGGATTACAACCTTTATGTCAATGTGAGATGTTTCAACTGGACACAAGATCTTTTGCATCCCATTTCCAGCCTGACCAATGATCCAATAGCCCATGAACGTCTGCTCTGGGAGAGGCAACCTGTCAAAGGTAATTGGAAAAAAGTAAGCATTTCCCCTGCATTATCAAGAGTCTTAGTTAGGGTTGCTACTGCTGTGATAAAACTCCATGACCAAAGCAAGTTAGGGAGGAAAAGGCTTATTTGGCTTACCCTTCCACACCACTGTTTATCATCGAAAGAAGTCAGCACAGGAACTCAAATAGGGCAGGAACTTGGAGTCAGGAGCTATTGCAGAGGCCATGCTGCTTAACTGGCTTGCTCAGCCTGCTTTCTTATAGAAGCCAGGACCATCAGCCCAGGGAATGACCCTACCCATAATAGGCTGGATCCTCCCCCATCAATCACTAATTAAGAAAATGCCTACAGGCTTGCCTAAACCCGACCTTATGGAGGCGTTTGCTCAATTGAGGCCCCTCCTCTCAGATGACTTTAGCTGTGTCAAGTTGACAGAAAACTAGCCAGGACATCCAGTCGGGGGAAACACATGCGCCATCAATCACCAGCAGCACACATAAATTTACTTAGAAGTGTGTTGTGCTCCCTTTTATTTAGAATGAAGTCTATAACATTATATTTAGAGTGTACATTAGGATGAAAAGACACTCAGAAAATAAGACTACCCATTTCACCTTAATAACAACTATAATTGAGGTTAACTTATTTTCCATTTGAATTAATAAAACGTGCAGTAACTTTACATGCAAATTCTTGGTAGAGTATAGGAAGCCTTAAAAGAAATTGGAAGCTGGGTGATGATGGCGCACGGCATTAGTTCCAGCACTCGGGAGGCAGAGGCAGGTGGATCTCTGTGAGTTCGAGGCCAGCCTGGTCTCCAAAGCGAGTTCCAGGGAAGGCACAAAGCTACACAGAGAAACCCTGTCACGAAAAACCAAAAAAAAAAAAAGGAAATTGGAGCAATTAATTTCATTTTCAGTCTGTTCTTTTACATTTTGAATCAAGCAGCAACCAGGGTACATTAGTATTAGACCCTTGTTAGATGACTGTAAAGAAAAATCCCACAGACTGTTATTTGGTGATTAATATGTAATCTGTAGAGGAATGTTCATGTAAATGCATCACCTAGTGCTGAATATACCCCTGTAACCAGTGACCCAAACCCAGGACCCAGAAGTCCCCTGGAAGCCCCCTGGAAGCTACTCCTCTGACTTCTCATAGAATTGCTTCATCTCTGCTTTATTTTGTTTAAAGAGACACAACTTTTTGTTTTGAGTCAGATCTTACTACGTAGCCCAGGTTGGCCTTGGATGGACGCCCTCAGTCTTCCAAGTGCTAAGACTTCAGGCATGCGACAGTGGGCCCTGCTACAGCAAGTTTCCATTTCTTTTTAGAGACACAGTCTTGCTGTCTAGCCCTGGCTGGCCTAGAACACACCATGTAAAAGCAGGCTTGCCCCTGGCTTGTGACCTCCTCCCTCCGTCTCCCAAGTGCTAGACTTACAGACATGCAGTACTACATCTGGTTTAAGCAGTTTTGAAGGAAAGTGTTCACATACTAAAGCAAATACGGTAACAATAAAGTCTAAAGCGTCAAGCAAGCCTGAGAATAAAGCCTCATCCTTTATCCCAAAATTGAAAAAATGGGACCAGGGAGCTGTCATTTTCATTTAACCACATTTCTTATTCATGATAGGACCTAACAACAACAAAGATTCAGAGTTCAAAGTTCTTGAGGTGGCCATAACTCAAAATATGTTTTGAATAAGTATGGGGGTCATTAACAGAGTACATATTTTTTTTTTTTTTTTTCCGAGACAGGGTTTCTCTGTGTAGCCTTGTGCCTTTCCTGGAACTCGCTTTAGAGACCAGGCTGGCCTCGAACTCACAGAGATCCACCTGCCTCTGCCTCCCGAGTGCTGGGATTAAAGGCGTGTACCACCACCGCCTGGCTAGAGTTCATATTTGCACTTACAAGTTATTTTGTTTTCAGTAAAGTTGTGGTTGTGCATGCATTCCTATAAGCTAAATAGAACTATATAGCTTTGATTACTCTTTGCACAAGACAAAGGAATAAACATTCTGGTCAAGAATGCTTTTTGTCCCTTTGAAACATAAGAGGAAGATAGGGACCTTACAGTGAGTGTCTTCTAAGGACACATTTGATAAGTTATCTAAAACATATAGGGGCTGAGATGACTCAGAGGTTAAGAGCACTAGGTGTTCTTACAAAGGACCAGATTTAGATTCCCATCATCCACCTCGGCTCACAATTACCTCCAACTTTAGGTGTAGGGCATTCAATGCCCTTTCTGACCCCAATGGCCACTCCCTCCCCATACACATCAATGAAAATATAAATAAATAGTTATTTATTACTTGTTAATAATAAATCTTAACAAAGTCATAAAATACATTTTAAGTACCCAGGCCATGATCTTGATTGACAGCGGGAGGTTGCTGGGGCCAGGATGAATCAGAAGACTATGATGTGTGCTGTGGAACAATCCTTTCTACACTATGAATACGTATTGCTCTCATTGGTTAATAAAAAGCTGACAGGCCAGTAGCTGGGCAGGAAGTTAGACAGGAAAGCCAAACTGAGAATGATGGGAAGGAGGGCGGATTCAGGAGATGCCAGCCAGCCACAGAGGAAGCAAGACATGTAGAAAATGAGGTAAAAAGCCATGAACCACGTGGCAAAACATAGCTAAGAAATATGTGTTAATTTAAATGTAAGAACTAGCTAGTAGTAAGTCTGAGCCAATGGGCAAGCATTTATAATTGCTATAAGCCTGAGGGGTAATTTGGAAGTGACTGACAGGTATAATTGGGCTTATGGGACAGAAAGCTCCACCTCCAGTTACAGATGTGTTCTTTTAAATAAAGTAATAAAATGTGTTTCTGTGTTAACAGAGCAGATCCCCTAGAGTGGGATCTTCTTCTCTCTTCTGGTTTAGGGAACAAACTGTTACTTCAGTTTTTCTCCTAAGTTCACTGGTCTCCAAATATAGGAGGAGAAACATAAGGAGACACATTAATTTCTTTCTTAGCACAGTACTGGTGAATGCAAAGAGATCTGGGTTTTGTTCTTAGTTCTCTTAGTAACCACTTATGAAAAATTGGAAAAAGGATGCCAGCTAATGTCTCAGTATTAATGGTGTCATTTACAATGAAAGGTGTGTCTATATAGTCTTTAAGGCTTGTGTCTCAGTATTAATGGTGTCATTTACAATGAAAGGTGTGTCTATACAGTCTTTAAGGCTAGTGTCTCAGTATTAATTGTGTCATTTACAATGAAAGGTGTGTCTATAGTCTTTAAGGCTTGGAGCAGCTGTGACAATCACCAAGTGAGAAGCACCGCTGTAGGTTAAGGGCTTGCATTGCTCTGCTTCTCTGGAGTGACCGTGGTCAATCAGAAGGAAGGTATCACTACCTGATGGATGGTGGTGGTGCACGCCTTTAATCCCAGCACTTGGGAGGCAAAGGCAGGAGGAGCTCCAGGTTTGAAGCTAGCCTGGTCTACATAGTGAGTTCCAGGACATCCAGGGCTACACAGAGAAATTCTGTCTCAAAAAACCAAAAAAGAAAATATTTGCACCTACCAATCAGATGGGTCCTTTGATCCATAGGTATGCTTTTTTTAAAGTATAAAAGGGCTCTAAATAATCCCACTTGTTTGAAGACAATGGTTTCACATCTTGATCTAGTTACAGATAGAGAACTGCTTAAAAATAACCATTGGTTGATAACCCAGCATAAGAAATGAATCCAGGGCTGGGGATATATCTCAGTTGTATAGGCTTGCCTTACATGAGCAAAGCTCTTGGCTTGATATTCAGCATTTGAAAAGGAAACTAATATATTCACTAATAATTTTATAAATAATATCAGATGCCAATAAGAAAAAAAATCCATACATTTGAGAAAAGGTAATTTTTTTTCAAACCCAGTTCCTAATAACAATACCAGGGATATTCAGAACTCTGCTTAGAAGAAGTTGAAAACTCATTCTAAATAACAGTCATGGAACTCAAGCCCTGCCCAGCTATCTAAAAAAATAGCTCTGATTGGCTGGCAGAGTATGGGATGGGCCTGTAGATATTTCATATAAACTGCATCCAGAACCACACAATGACAATATTCTTCTATTGGCAATACTGACTACAGCTGAAGACACATCCCTTGTTCAGTTCCCATGAAGGTCTCAGAAGCTGTGGGGGATAAAAGACCATTTCTAACTTCCTTCCCTCCAGTAAGTTAGCAGTCAGAGGAGGGGGAAGCATGTGCTTGGAGTATGAACAAGCTTTGGAATAATCAACAAAATGCTGTGTGCATGGTTGTATCCTGGTAAGTAGTTAGCAAAAAGGCCTTCTTTTCCATTACTGAAATGTGTCATCCAATTCTGAGCAGACTTAAGTTTTTATGTTTGATTTGATTGACACAATGATGACATTTTTCATGATTTTAAGATTATGTCACGGTGCTGTTGAACTGTTTTAATGTCCTGGTTGGAATGATGTCTGGGCTTGATTTTAGTGGGGAAGAGCATGAACTCAGGGGCTATAAATAGAATCACTTTTTATTTTCAGTGTCATTCATGAATTTATGTGTTTTAAAACAATGATATATTTTAGTACTTGTGTTGTGATGTTTCTTAATCCCTTGTGGAAGCAGTAACAAAGATCTGAGACAGAGTTTTGAGTAAGAGAAAGGTGCATATCAAAATTATGACTTGGGTCAAATTAGAGGGCTTGAGCATGTCAGAGAAAGGAAAAAGGTTTGCTTTTTTAAACACACAGATAATCATAACACGATGCATATGGACACCGAAGTTAGGGTAACAAAGTCTAAAGGACATGTAAGAGCTCTGTCTCAGAAAAACTTCCAAAAAGAGGGGGGCTGGGTTCTTAAAGCACATGTTCTGGCAAATTTCTGCCTTCTCTGAACCTTTGCCAATGCTATTTCTGGAGTCTGAAAGAAAACACATGAAAAAGATTTGGATCTTTCCAGGGCCATTATGCAACTGGGAGTTGTTGACATACCTATTATCAACAATTCCTAAGACATTTCCTTACCACAAGAACTACTAATGTTCATGGAATAAGGGAATCTTGAGGGTAGTTCCACCAACTCAGAAGCTCAACAATTATTACCATCCTTGAGAAGAAAGAGGGTGACTCCAATTTTACTGGCCTCATTCATTCCTAACATCTTAAAATCTTTCACAGACCATTCCTGACACACTCTCCTTGGCTCTTACCCTTTCCTCATAGTCTAGGCCAACCTGTAACTCAGGCCTACTTTGAACTACTTTTTGCTATTCCCTGAACACGTGCATTTTAATGCTTCTCCAAGCCAGTTCCTCTCTCTAGAATTCCATTCCGCTACCACCCCTTCAGTGGGCTATCCCTTCTCCTGGAGACTGGGTCTCATGGAGCTAGCTTTGAACTCATTATGGAACAGAGGATGGCCTTGAACCCTAATCTGACTGCCTCTACTCCCCAGTGTTCAGATTTCAGACATGCACCACCACACTCAGCCTGGAGATCCTTCTCCTTAAGCTGCAATCCATTTATTTTTTATTTGCCTTTGAGTCCCTCCTCATATTTCATTCTGGGGCAAAAAAATCAACCAATTAATCAAGTCTTTTGCCTTTCTGGGTTTCCATACAAATTTATGCATATGAACTCAGAAAAGTTTTATAGAGTCTGTAATTTTCCAATTTAAGAGTAGAGAGAATACAGTTTTAGAGAGAATATATTAGAAATGAATCTATGAAATTTTTAATTTTTTTCCTAATAAAATAAAAAGTCAGCACAAGGCTGGGTAGGTGGCATATTGCCTATAATCTAGCAGGAGGAGTCTGAGCTACTGTAGGCTAACTAGAGTCTTAAGAGATAAACCTGGAGCTGGGCATTGGTGGTGCATGCCTTTAATCCTAGCACTCGGGAGGCAGAGGCAGGCGGATCTTTGTGAGTTCGAGGCCAGCCTGGGCTACACAGGGAAACCCTGTCTGGAAGAACCAAAAAAAAAAAAAAAAAAAAAGAGAGAGAGAGATAAACCTGGGCTATATATAGTAAGGTCCTATCTTAAAAACATACACACTTTTCAATACTTGAGTCATATGCTTAACAGAGAAAGCAAGCCCATTTAAACGTAAGCTAGTAGTAATGGGTATTATTATTAATTCTCAGTAGTGCCCTCCTTTGCCAAGAATTTCAGACTCTCTTTTCCGGAAAGCTCACAAGCCGCTGGCAAGCTTACATTGTTTTGCTAAACACAGTGTATATGTGAGTGAGCTTGTGTGTTTTCCTCCTCTATTCCTGAGTCTACATTTAGTTGTTAGTTTCATTTACAACGTGTGCCTCTGCCACCCAGAGCCTGCCAGGGCCACAGAAACACAGTCATCTGATTTGTGTGAAGCTGCTATTTTTGGCTGGCACTTCCCAGTACACCTCCTGCTTTCCAGAATGACCCAGCAGTCTCTGTGCAACCTTCCTGCCTTCCTCAGGCCAAGGCAGATGCTGACAGCTTGAACCACAGCCTCTGGTTGTCCTCCTCCTCGCAGATGCTGCCCGACCACAGTTCTGGATCCCGGCTTTAAACTTCATCCTTTTTCAAGTTCGACATCTTAGTCGTTTCAAATCCTGTCTTCTTTCCTTTGCTAATCATCTCCAAGGATGCCTGGGAGTGCAAACTCCAGTCACCTTGACTGGGAGTGTAGAAACTTCCTGAATGTCCCCCAGGACAGACTCACAGAGGGAAGACCCTAGAGAACAAAGGCATTCACTGCCAATAACACTTGTTTCTGATTCAGTAAGCTGATGATTCACGGAGCAGGGTATAGGCTTTATTCAATGAGTTCATTTAGGGTCCACTGATTGGCCACCTCATTCTCTCAATATTGTCCTTTCTGTCCTACTGCCACATGCCATTAGGCCCTCCATCAACAGAGGGATTTCTGCAGCTGCTTCCTAAGGAGACTGTATGCTCGGGTTCCTCACCATCCTGTCTATCATGTTCAGAAAATGAAAAAAGCCCTTTTCTCCCATGAACTTACTGCTGGCTCTTTGGCCTCAGCCTCACCACCCTGCATGCCCCCACTTCACGCTGCCAATCATGGAGTACTTGTACCTCAAAATACACCCATTTTCTTTAGCTGGGGCCAGTGAGATGGCCCAGTAGGGGAAAGGTGCTTGCCGCTAAGCCTGATGATCTGACTTTGAGTCCTAGGATCCACATGGTTGAAGGAGAGAACTGACTCACCCTAGCAAGCTGTTGCTGACCACCACACACTCTCTGCAGCAGGTTTGTGAGAAATAAAACGTAGTTTTAAAACATCAAATTTCTCTGCTTGGATTGTTCTCCCATCCTGCATGTGTCCAAGACCACAGAATAACATCACACACCGTCAGCTTCCTCACCTCTGTGGACTCTCCCCAGGGGCAAATGCCTTTTCCCAGTGACAGCTACAGCACGGCACATACCATTTGTTCCTTAACTACTTTCTCAGTTAACTGTGACCTGCTTGAAGATAACACTGAGTCCTCCTCACCTTTGGAGCTCCTACCGCCATACAGTGCACCCCCCCCCACCCCACCCCACCCCGTCCCTCAGCACTTAGGAAGTGTCTGGTTAATGAGTTAATAGTTGGTTACATCAAGACTACCAGTATTTTGACCTATTTATTTTCTCTTCTCAGAGGCAAACTGCAATTGGCAAATCTTCCCCATTGTGCTCTGAGTACCTCTTAACATTGCTTTCACTTAGAAGAATCTCAACAAGGATGCAGGCCACTGGCAAGCAAATGGGAAAGGGCTACAACAGGCTTTGGTGAAGGAGTTTCTACCTGGCCATGTGACCGGCTTTTATAAGACCTCACTTACAAAAGCTTAAGGGATTAAGAATAATTCTGTGCTGGGCAGCAGTGGCGCACACCTTTAATCACAGCACTCGGGAGGCAGAGCCAGGTGGATCTCTGTGAGTTCGAGGCCAGCCTAGTCTACAGAGCGAGATCCAAGACAGGCACCAAAACTACACGGAGAAACCCTGTCTAGAAAAAAAAAAGAATAATAATTATGCAGACTACTTAAAATGCACACATCTTGAAGATTTCTCTGTAGACTGGACACATTAACTATTCTTTTCCAATGAAGGAACTGAAACAGCTATTCATAATACAGCACCTACTCATAATACGGCGGCTAATCGTAATACAGCAAGAGACTATAAAGCAAAGTCTGTGAAAATATAACTGGTTGAAGAGCTGAGAATAAGTGACTGAGTGCTCTGCCATGAATGGGGCATCTTTATCAACACCTCCCATGCCGCACTCCACCAAGTTCAATGATTCTTCAGAAAAAGAAGTGAAAAGAATGTGAGGGTCAAAAGAAGAGGAGAGCTATGCAGTGCTGTCTTCTGGACATGACATGGCTGCTGTACTCATGGAATCGTAGCTATGGTTACCTGCCCAAGATCAAACCAACCAAAATTCCAGCATGGATGGGGTAGGAGCTCCCAAGGCCTACTGCATCTCAGGAGGAATTAGCAACAGACAGCTGCCAAGGGAGAAAGTTGTTCCTCTATAGCTCCTAGTAGGTTGCCCATACTCCAGTGGGTGGTTGCACATTTACAAACATATGGACGACATTGACTGGACTTAATGGGTCATTTACAAAGAAGAGAGATGGCTGGATGTAGTGGTGCACACCTTTAATCCCAGCACTGGAGAAGTAGAGACAAGTAGATCTCTTGGAGTCTGGAGCCAGCCTGGTCTACATAGTGAGTTTCAGGTTAGCCTGGGCTAAAGAGTAAAGAGATCCTGTCTCATAGAGGTGCCTGAAGTCAGAAGGGGTATGTGTTAGAGAGACTTGGGGAGCTGAAAGAGGAATTGAAGGTAGATATGATCATATTTCATTGTCTACATTCATGGAGTTCCAAAACAATACAAAATTTTAGGCCTCCCACATCCAATCTCTCCAGCCAGCCAGGCCTGCACATCCTTCTCTGGAATCTAGAAGGAAACAGAAAGCAAAGCAAAACAAAAACCTCCTAAAATTCATGTGGAACCACAAAAGACCCCAGATAGGCAAAACAACCCTGAGAAAGAAGCACAATGCTGGAGCCATTACCAGTCCCGATCTCAGACGGATTACAGAACCACAGTCATAAAAACAATAGGAAACTGGCACAAGAGCAGACCTGTAGACCCATGGAACACAACCGAAGACCCAAACATGAGTAGAAATAATCACAGCCATTTAATACTTGACAAAGATGCCAAGAATGAACACTGGAGAGCATAAAGTATCTTCAACAAATGGTGCTGGAAAAACTGATGTCCACATGCAGAAGAAGGAAATTAGATCTGTGTCTATCACCTTGCACAGAAACGAACTCCCAGTGACTCCAAGACCTAAATGCAAAACCTGAAACAATGAACCTGCTAGAAGAAAACACAGCCGTGCTTTCCATGACACAGGTGTGGGAAAGGACTGTCTGAAGAGGACTCATTTGCCCAAGAATCAAGGCCGACAACTGGCAAGTGAGACTTCATGACACTAAGAAGCTTCTGCACAGCCAAGGAACAATCAGTCTGGTGAAGAGGAAGCCAAAAGAAAGGGAGAGAGTCTTTTCTGGCTATACAATTGACAGAGGACTAGTATCAGGATATATAAAAGAGGTCAAAAAGTAAGACAAAACAAAACAGTCAATTAATTAAAAAAAAAAATGTGCCTGAGATCTGAATGGAGAAATCTCAAAAGAGGAAAAAACAAAAACAAAAACAAACAAACAAAAAAAAACCTGGCTAATCTCAAAAGATGTTCCGTGTCCCTAGCAATGAGGAAGATTTCTTTGAGCAACTTTGAAATTTCATCTTACCCCAGTGAGAATGGCAGAGAACAACAAAACAGTGGACAACAAACGTGGGAAAAGGAATGTTCGCTTGTTGTTGCTGGGTCCATTCACTGGTCCAACGACCCTAGAAATCAGTGTGGGAATCCCCAAAAGCCTGAAAATAAGTCGACCATGAGACCCTGCTATCCCACTCCTTGGCATGTGCCCTGATGACTTGACTCCATAGCTACTTGCTCAGCCGTGTTCACTGTGCCTCTATTCCCAATAGCTAGGCAGTGGGAACAACCTAAATGTCCTTCAGCTGATGGATGACAAATAATGAAAATGTGGTACGTGCACACTATACAATACTAGTCGGCTGTAAAGAAAATGAAATCACTTGGTTCCAACTTGAATCTTGTTTCCATATTAATATTGTTGTAACTATACTTTGAAGAATAGAAAGGCCCATTCTGTAAGTCATAAAGCCTGGTTCAATTATGAAGCTGCTTAATCATCTTCAGGTGTTCAAATTACTGTGTGTGTATATATATATATATTTTTGTTTTGTTTTGTTTTGGTCACTGTGTACATTAAACTTTTGGAAAATACTTTACTATGTAAAGTATAGATGGCCATTTTAATCTTTTAGCCACATACAGTTGGCTGGTAACAGCTTATTCTGATACAGAAATGCTTGGGCACCTGTGGAAAGATTGTGAAGGAGTGTGTCTTGCTTCAACCGCTGTCTTATTTATGATATGTAAGTAGAATAGAGCAATTGTTTGAATCTTTGTTATTTTTTGGTACCATTTCTCTAATAAAGTTCAGTATTTTAGGGGGAAAAAAAAGAAAGAAAATGAAATCATGAAATTTGTATGTAAATGGATAGAACTAGAAAAGATCATACTGAATGAGGTAATCTAGACTCAGAAAGACAAATGCTGCACACTCTTTTATTTGAGGGTTCTGGTTCCAAACCTTCAGATACAAGCTTAGTTCTCACCCCTCGTCTTTGCATCCGATGAAGACCATTACAGAAAACCACAACCAAGCCAAAGCGCACTATTGTGGAGCCCAGTCCCAAGAGATACAGCCACAACACAGCACCTGCAGCTAATGCCCAGTGAGTACTGTGGAAAATGGTAGGAGCTGGAGGAACAGGGAGTCTGCCGTGAGACTGTTGTCTTCTAGAAATGCCAGAAACTACACCTGTGAAGTCCCACCAACATGGCCGCCTACACACTAGCTCAACAAGGATGACACCAATAGACACTCTGACATGGACAGGGGAGAGTCCAGGAGGCCTCAACCCTGCACAAAGAACTACAGACAGCTAGGGAATGCTGAGAGTGGGAGAAAGGCTGCCCCAGGGAAGGGCACACCAACTGCTTAGCCAACACCAAATGATCAGCCCTGAAAATGTACATACAAGTAACATTATGTGGACTGAGCAGATTGTATTTCTGTATTCTGGAATACACACACCTGCCCGCACACACACGTGATTATAACAACAATTAAAGAACAGAGAGGCCATGAATTTGAATGAGAGTGGGGTAGGGGTGCACTGGAGGGTTGGGGGTGCACTGGAGGGTTGGGGGTGCACTGGAGGTTGGAAGGAGGAAAGGGAAGGAGGAAAGGGAAGGAGCAAATATACTTTCAAAAGGTATTTTAAAAAGTTAATTCTGAGATATCATCATAAGACCTTAGGCATTCTGAAAACGACTCTTTTATAAGTGAAAACAGACACGCAGAGTGGAGTTCCTTATCTTAGAACTCACAGTCAACACTGTGATCTTACTTGTAAAAATAACCCATCCCCCCCACCCACCCACCCAAGCAATCACTATATAAAAGGAAACAGCACCTAGTACCGTGGGGAAAGAAAAGGGCAGAGAACATTTTTGCTCTAATGAGATAAACAGTGAATTACTGATCATTCCAACCTGAAGAAAGTGAACTAATGCAAAAACACACCTGGCTGGGATGCTCTTTCTGCTGCTTCTCATACTTTGAAGACCCCAGCTGCTCTGTTAGAGAAACAGCGGTTGCGGTCGATAGCCCAACTACATAGAGTAAGTCTTTAAAGCAGGAAATCAAATTTAGACAGAGATCCTTGCAAAGACAACTCCAAAGGAAATCCCAAGAATTAGTCATTTCTAAGTAGATGGAGCTGCTCTGTCTGCAGGCAAACATACCCAGCACTGCTCTGCAAAGCAAGAAAAACACCAAACAATCCTGAAGTGCATGCCACAATGGCATAGAAATGGCTTTCATAACAGGACATTCTCAGCAACCTTCACTGGGAGTATTACTAACATCTGCTAGAACGGCTGGTAAAGTAATGATTGATGAATGGTTCAGGATAAAGAGTTTCTGCCCTTCAGCGTCCCTATGCAATCAAGGACAGCAAATCATAGAACTAAGAGTTGGATGAATCATAAAGATCACTTAATTCAGTGTTCCAGGTTTGGGTCCCCTTATGTACTCCCCCAATGAAGTCTATCCAGATGTGTCAGAGCCCAAGCAGCAGAGCAACAGGTCTCTCTTTCCTGGGTAGCCCCAGTTCCACCCTTGACACAGGAGCTTCTGCCTCAAGACAGGCTTACTCTGAGTGGTCATGATTTAGAGACAACTCACAGAGGCAGAGTATCAAAAGCTATTGGGTCCAGCCCCAGATAACTCTTTCCCAGAGTCCAGAGGAGACGCTGTAAGCAGCTGGGATCTAATCTGAGGGATATCGAATGAATCTGCATACACTCAACTCTTTTAATCCATTCACTTTATTCTTCTAAGTCAGTTCTACAAGTGCCGTGGGGGAACTGGTTTATATACACTTAGAAGTGGCAATTCTTTGGCAATACAATGTGAGGCTTGAAATTTTCAGGGTCATAGAGAAAGGTGACAAGATCCAAACACAGAGCAGTAATCAGCAGCTTTCATTTACAACCCAAGAGGGGAGTGACTAATGAAAGAGAGATTTAAGCTGAATTTGCACAAGAAACAAAGACTGGCACTTATTATCCACCCACCCTTGGCAGTTGTCCCATAGGGTCAGTGGAACATATTTACCTTATCTCATTAACTGGCAGATGGCTGAACACCATCCTGGAATTGCAAGCAGTAAATCCCTTAAATTAGGGTGTTGTGTTAATAAACCTGGGTGAAGGTAAGGAGTTAAGGATTTAAGGTTAGTGAGGCTAGTTTCTCCTATCTGTAGGCGAGATGAGCTTAGGGCATGCTAGTGCTCATCTATTTGTAGTCTGTCCTTGGGTGCTTGAGAAGTGTCTCAGATGAAATATTCTTGTCCGGAATGGCACTGGCCAGACTGTCTGCTAATGAAGATGACTGCAGAACGGCAGACTCTTAGTCTATGCTAGAATAAGAGGAAAAAAGCCCTGATTATGGCAAAGGAGTCTTGACTGTGTGACTGTCTTCAAACACCCCAAAAGTATGGGGGAAATTGTACCCAACAAATTATCAGCCACACTGTTGGAAGTTCTTGGGAAAAGAATCAAATGGAAAAGCTACAATAGCACACAAGAAATTCACTGTAGGAAACAGCTGATACATTCAAAAGCCAGTATCACCCAAACACCTTGAGTTTTGGCTTCCCTCTGGCAGAGGCCTTGGCTATGTCAGGTTTTAGCTTTGTCAGTATCAGCTGAATTCTAACCTCATATCTCTATGGCTTGCAGCAACAGAGATGGTACACAGTGATGTAAGACTGATCAGTTAAAGCTGACCACTTTAATAATCATAGCTTTGAAGACAGAAGTACCAGGTAATGGAGTCTATGTGAGCATGTCTTCAATTTGAAGAATTTGTGGGTGTCACTAGTTAAAAAAAAATCCTGACTGCAGGATATTTGTTGGCATCTTATAGGTAAGATGGTTTTATTTACTTCTAGAAGTGATGAAACACTACATTAAGTTGAAGGAACCTGATTAGAATATATTCATAAAATCACACACACACACACCCAAAAAATTCCAAGGTGTCTGGAAATAGAATCTGAAAGGCAAGTATAAAATTTCCAAAATATCTGAAAATCTTGACATCCAATGGATAAATTTGGAAAGTAGACAGTTGTGGTCTAATACCTGCCCCATCCTTATTATGTAAGACAAATTTCAATACACATGCACACTGTGTAGATTCAGGGAGTTGATATTGCTAATAATATTCATATGGCATGAGGTTAAGAGCTGAAAGATAGCATCTACAATCATTTTCGATACTTTAAAGATGTACTATATGGGGTTGGGGTGGGGCTAGCTCAGTGGCAGATCACATGCTTTGCATGCAAGAGGCTCTAGGTTCAGGCTCTGGGTGGCAGGCACATATGTATGTGCTCTCTCTCTCTCTCTCTCTCTCTCTCTCTCTGTTCTGTATGTCCTCATTTGGCATTTTTATGTTGATGCATACCAGCCCCAAACCTACTGTACTGAAATACCACAAGCTGACTTGATCTCGCATTGGCCACAGGTGAATGTGCCACTGGTCTGACCTCAGAGCAAGTGTTGTAGTGTGACCAACGCTTTACTGTAATAGAAGCAAAAGTCCCAAGAAAGAACAATTTTAGATAGATAGATAGATCTTTACTTAACTTTTCAGATAAAAACAAAATGAAAAATTCCAGTGTCAACAGAGTAGATGCTTTAAAAACAGAATGCAGAAGTGATACCTATTTTCTAAAACTAAAACAGTGTAGAAAGCCATACCCAAGTCGAGTGTAGCCACCACCACATTAAATCCCTTAAAGTACAGACCACCAAAAACTCTTCATAAAACCACTGGTCAATATACTTCTGTAACTCATCAATTCAAAGTTATATTATTTTGCTTAAAAGTGAAATTTCATTTTAAATAAAGCATCTGAAAGTGCAGTAGGAGAATGCCTAGCAACAAGACATCTGAGGAGTAATTGCAAGGCTCTAATAGGGCCTCTTCACCAGCAAGGGACACTTCTAAAGTGTAGTCACACAGAACAGTCATTTTTAGACGTGCAGGCTGTCTGGTGAGAACATTCGTATATGTCTGGAAGCATAATGACATTTAGCCATATCCAAAGAGTCACAAAGCAGTGATATAACTGGGTTTCTTTTTCTTTTGGAGAGTCTCTCACATGTTTTACAAATATGTTCATTGTGGTTAGAATGAGTATCTTAAGCTTCAAATCCAAGGAGGGAAGGAAATGGAGAAAAAGCAGAACAGGAAGCAAAGTGTTATACATCATTAAAGCTCTCATTTTGGCTATTTTTATTTTTCAACAAAGAAGCTTGAGAATGAAGTGTTTTAGAAAGAATGCCTCTTAGGAACACATGTCCTAAGATAAAAGCTCCAGAGAGATAAAACGACTGTAACAAGGATGTCTCAGGAACATGACAGAGCATCAGTGATTATAAAGGTCTGGAGGATCTATCCTCGGTTATTTCTGCTGGTGAAAAAACCAGTCGGGAGAGTGCTTCCCCAGCATCACAGAAAGCAGGCAAGATGACACATGCTTATGGCCCAGTGCTCAGTGGGCTAGCCTGGAATACAAGATGACCTGTCTCACAAAAATCAAACAAGAACCAAAAGAAACAAAAACAACTTCAAACCAGTTATTTCCGTAGGGTGGAGTAAGGGAAGCCTTTGGTTTCTTTTTATTTTTGTTTACAAAGTAGCAATAAGAAAGGTAGCTTAAGAATAAATGAAGAGGTACTGGAAGAGAAACTGAGTCAAGGGCAAGGACTCTGGGGCATAAAGAGTGGCCATTTAAGTGGGTTCAAGGTTGTGTATCAGTCAGGGGAGCAGCAGCAGCAGACGGCCTGGAAGCTGGAGGTCACCCTTCTGTGCGGCCATTCACAAAGGCCACAGCCTCAGGAGTTCATCTTGTGTTCCAGCAAGAGGGAGTGCAGGTGTGTGTGCTTCTTATACATACACAAAATTTATGCATCTACAAAAACTTCTAGAGTTCTTATCTTTTCTGCATTAATCATTCAGAGTCTTATTCAAGATCTTCCATCATGCTGCAAAAAGGAAAACTTAGATATATGCATGTGTGTACATAAGTGTGTGTGTGTGTGTGTGTGTGTGTGTGTGTGTGTATCACATTTCTTTGCCTTTATTTTGAAAGTGGTAATTTTCAGTGTCTAACAACTGTTTCAGAAGTTGCCAATAATTTGTTTAGACTGTTATTAGAATTAGAACATATACAACATGCAGGTACAGACACACACACACACACACACACACACACACACACACACACACCAACTCTGTCCCTGTTTTCTATGAGTCTGTGTCTCAAATTACTTATCTACAAATGCAATTGTATACATGGTATATGTATATGTGGATGTGTATATATAATAGGTTTATTTTGAGAATTATTTTTAATTTGTGTAGAGAAAACTGCCTAGAAGAGTATGTGGCATCGTTACCTACCTACAGTGTTTCTGATGGCATCCTATATTATCCCATTATCATTATCACATTAGTACAAGAATAAAAATGCTATAATAATTGCATTCTAAAATATTTACATTTTATTTTAGATGTATGAAATGACAGTTCCTTCATTTTAATTACTGTTAAGTATAATATAACGTGTAAGTCATTTAAAATAGAAATTGAGAAAATGGGCTTCCCATCCCACCTTCTAAGACATGTCTCCAGCATGACAAATTTTTCATTTAAAAGCACTGATATGATAGCAGACTGTTTACTATTAAAAGGAACTTCAGAATAAGAGATCAGTTGAGGAACAAACAAGGAATCTATGCTTAGAAAGTTTATAACTATATGCATAGGTACCTATGTTTATAGTAGATGGTCTGTATGCCTTTCCTTGGATGTATAGAACTAATTCTGTCATGTATGGAATATATTATATACATAAATTAAGTAGCATCACACACATAAAACACATATAAATATAAAAACATAAAAACAATGGTATTTAAAACTAAAGCATTTAGTTGTAATCCAAATATTCCCATGTCTGCCTATGACACTAAAGAACTCAGATTTGTATGACTACTTCTGGCACATAGCACTGATTATTCTGACTAGTTGTTTCTCTATAGAACAAATAAAATAATGAAATTGAGATTCCCTAGGAAGCATATTTCTATTTTGAAGTCACTTCTCCCAGTGTGCCCAATTTGATCATATTTACCATCTCTCTGACATGTCCCTTCTCATGTTTTGGAAACTGCCAAAGGGACAGATAGAACGAAACCCAAAACCAGCCTCAAGGTCCTAGGGAAATGGAGGGCTGAGTGTCAGTTCTGCCCCAGCACTGGGATCTGGGAATATGGCTGTGGATCCAGAAGGAGTACATTATGACCAAATCACACACACAAACCAACCAAAACTCCTCAAGTTAAAGCCAACAGGTCTGTAAAGCTCTATTAAACAAACAGGTAAATTCCTAATCACACTGGATCTTTAAAAAACTGTGCGTAGGCCTGGATACGGGGACTTTCTTTAGGTATTTCACCATTGCACCCTGGGGCACTAAAATGACATAGCCCCCCCCAAGCTCCATCCCCAGTCCCCAAGACAGAGTCTTACTACAGAGTCCTGGCTGTCCTGGAACTCAATATGTAGACCAGGCTATCCTTTAACTCAAGAGATCTACCTGCTTCTGTTTGTCCAAATGCTGGTATTAAACTCCTGGCTTGACATCACTGATCTTAAAACACCCCATTCATATTCTGATTTGAACTGAGGAAGGACAGACAAATTGTGGCCCAGTGTTATGCATGTAAAAATCTCCCTCTGCTCCAACACCTGCTGCATTTCTCTTTTGAGTTATATGAGGTGGTGGCTAAGTCTCATCTTCAGTATAGCTGTATCCACCTTTGCTCCCATCCAATCAGGATGATGGTTAATTACATAACAAGAGAATTAACAGGTTATAACAAGAGAGTTCATTCACAGAAAAAGCATATCAAAGTAATTGGACTATTTTTTTTATCCTTCTACCTTAGGAATGGGAATCCAATGCCTTCAAAAGTCTTCACACTACTATTGACAGTTCTTTAGTGGGTCAAAGGCTGTATTGGCCAAGCCTGGAATAGCTTTCATGTGAAAGCTTATACCAGAAAAATTTGAGGATGTGAATTTTTGAATATTTGTAACATACATACATATATACATACACATATATATGTATATATACATACACACAATGTGGAAATGAGGCCCAAGTATAAACATATTAATTTGCTTTACATATAACTTATTCATATAGTCTAAACATAAATTTATATATGTTTTAGCACATCTGTGTTTCACTTCAGGTATTCATTTTTCCACTTTGCTATCTTGTTCTTTTGAGACAGCATAGCCTTGGCTACCCTGCAACTCACTTTCTAGCCCAGGATGGCTTTAAGCAGAGATCCCCCTGCCTTTGCCTCCCCAGTGCTGGGATTAAAGGCATGTGCCACCACACCCAGCTGTGGCATCATTTTTGACACACAAAAGTTTCAGATTTTGGCTTTTCAGATTAGGATACCCAATGTATACTCCTTATAAAAAGTTTCAGTTTGCTTTTACAGACAAGGGACACATTAAGACTGTGCTGGAGTGCAAAGGATACTGGACAAACAGAGGGCTTAGTGATAAGCTCCATGAGGATAAGCACCTACTCCAGCCTTGACCAGGACAGTCTCAACACCACATCTGTTTTTACAGTTACTACCAACAACACTTCCTCTTCCATTCTCAAAAATGCTGATTTGGATAGCAAATTCTATTCTTACGTTTTTGAGAATAAAATGCTGTCATTTTACTAGCAGGATCCCATTCAGCCAAGAAACACCCCCAAATTCAAATGCCTGAAGTGAAACTCTATGGGGCTGGCAGTCTGGATGTATGACAGATTACTGAATCCCAAGCTGTTTTCTTGCTGACTTTACCACTTGCCTTCTCCAGTATGAGGCTGGTAACATGACAGGAAGAGTCCAGGGCACCCATGGGTTTCATGAAAGGACCAGAAAACAATAACACTACTGTTGAGCTGCGGAAGTCACTAGAATTTACTGATGAAGACCTGCTTTGAATGACTGTGCAAATTATATAGGACACAGTCACCTCTACCACAAGAAAAACTCACTTTCTTCCCATATCTGCTCGGCGCTTATTTTTAGCTCTCTGCAGTGGGTGGACAGCCAGCTGTGTCTAAGCCAATCTCAAGCACAAGTTTGACCCTCTGTTCTCCAGGCTCCACTCTGAGCAGTCACTTGCCCTGGCAAGTATGAACATACTGCACCAAGAGTTGTAGTTTAAAACTAAGGATGACAATGAGGAAGTCAAACCATTTCTGCCTTCCTTCCATAAGAAAACTGCCAACTGTTTTCTTATAATTGATATGCCTAACTGGTATGTATTTTAATCTTTAAAATTAAATACCAGACTAGGAGATTAGCTGCAATCCACAAGCCTGCTTTCCAGAGCTAGAATTCTAATTCCATAAACTTGTGAGCAGTGGTAAAACACCCTATCTCCAACTGAAAAGATGAGAGTTTGTAAGAGGGAACTGAAAAGCATTAGTGAGAGAAGCTTGCACATTAGAGACACGTTCTGAACTCTCTAATAGAGAAGATACATTATACCCAACATATTACCTTGTTCAGAATCCTTGTAAGGACTGCCAACCAACCACACTATATTAGTACTGGACAGACAACATAACCATTAGCTTCTGACTCCCACTCACTCTTCCTTAAAGAAAATTACTCATCGAAAATGCAAACCAGTACACCCAGAACATCTAACATAATACCATCTTGGTGCTTTTATCACAGAAGGGAAATATTTGTTTCTCTTTGGGAAAATTCTTAGTATGTTAGAAATTTGGCTTCTGTGTTTTTATAATAACTTCAAAGAATGAAGATTTGTACACTTAGGAAAATTTACAATGCCAGGGTAATCACTGATTTCAATTTAACCTCATTCTAAACAATGCCTCCCACAAGAGAATAAGGTCTAGTAATTTACCTTAAGAACTGTAATTGTTCCCCGTGAATTTATGATAACCTACGGTTTGTAGACAAAGATGGCATAAGATGTATTATCAATAAACTACCCATCAAAATATCATTTCCCAGTTAATAAACTCTGCCAACTCCCTCTGGTCAACAACATATTTGGCTTGGGCATACACAAGGTGTGCTGTCAGCCCATGTGCTAGGAATCTGATTGTTCTGTCTCCCTCATCTATAAAGCTAAAATAAGTTCTCTCAGATCTGCATCCGTCTGATAAGTTTGGAAGCCTATCTTAAAGAAAGCTAGCTGGTGACTGGAATCAGAGCATCTTGGTAAATGAACTTCTCTTTATGCAGTCTTTACATCTGGATACTCATTTGCACTGGATTATGAAGTAACAAGACCCACGGTCATTCAACAAAAGAACAGAGACTGATAAAGAAACAAATATTTCCCTTTATTTGAGTGGGTTACAGCTACTTGTGGGACATTCGGAATAACTGAAATCCTTAATTTACAGGACTATAAATGATGCTACTTAACTGAGAACCAGCCAGCAAATAGTAGCCATGCGAAGAGCACTACCCATGGAGGGTTTCCCACATCCACGCAGGGTTTCCCACCCAACTCAGTTTGTTGTGTCTACAGTAAACTAGGAACTATCAACATCTAAGAGTCAGATAACAATGCTCAAGATTATTTATCAACAGTAGGTTTCCTTACTCCTTTGCCAGATGCACATTGGTAGGCTTTGCTCCAATTGGGATCCCATATTTGTGCAAAGTGTTCATCAAAATTTCCCTCATGTCATTGTTGTAAGAATCAAAGTCAAATACATTCCGAACCACACTAGAGAGACCTTCGGTGGGATATTTCTGCACAGGAAAAAAAAAAACAAAACCACTTCATCATATATGAGATAAAGCATACAACACTATAAAGGTTATAAAACTGAGAGAACAATAATAGTACACTAATGAACTTCAGCAGAAATGCATTGGCTATGTTTGATAACGAGGTAGTAGGAATACACCCTTACATTTAGCAGTCACTGAGACAGCTTATCTTCCTTTTGAGATACACAGCAGAAGCAGTGGAGCTGCAGCTCTCCCTCTGTCAGGGCCCTGCTCAGACCTTCTGTTGGCATCTTATACCTGCCCACTGCTGCTCTATTCAAACTAGCCAAGACACGAAACAGACGAGATACCACTGACAGGTGAATGGATTAATATGTGGCATGTACACACATTGGGATTTTACGCAGCCATAAAGAATGAAAGTGTGTCACTCACGGGAAAATGCATGGAACTGGAGATCACGTGGCATGATACAAGCCAGAAGCAGAGAGAAAAGCATTCTGTGTTTTCTCTTCTGTGTGGGATCGGTATTGAACAAAGACACAGAGGACGTGAGAGGAGAAGAGGGACTATAAGTGGTGAGGAAGAGGTTTAAAGAGAGAGGAGGAGTTAACAACAGAGGATGATAAGGGAAAGACAGAATAGCACATTGTCTCTGACATGCACAATCAGCTTCAACTATATATACACACATATGGGAAGAGAGCAGAAGGGCACGATTTGGGCAGAAAGGAACCAGGATGAGGTGAGGAGGGATGACAGGGGAGAGCAGCAGGGGAAGGTCTTAATGGAGCAAGCTACCATGCCATATATGTGTGAAAATCTTACAATGAAACCATCATTCTGTACTCTAAAACAATTTTAAAAAAAAGGGAGCAACAGATGGGTCAATTTAAACCAGCGAAATGAAGTGTGGAATGTCAACACAGACATCTCTAGAAAACTCAGTCTGTGAATAGATGGAGAAAATGATAAAGGAGGAAGAGAGAGGAAGAAGAACCTAAACGCAGGAAATAGAGACTGGGTGGCTGCATGCTGCTCCCTGAACATGGAGGTAAAGAAAGCAAGAGCCACCACAGCTAGACATATGCTGGTAGTTCCTCTAATGACCGACTGCATTGTCCCTCGGTGCTGACATCCAAGCGGGTATGCTGGACTTAGCAAGGCCTTATAAGTAGAGTAAGCGGTTTTTTTCCTTCCCGTGTGTGTGTGTGTGTGTGTGTGTGTGTGTGTGTGTGTGTGTGTATACATACACACACACACACACACACACACACACACACACACACATATGTTTTTCAGACTTAAGGATAAAATACTGTATTTCTGTATGTGTATCTGTTGTAGAATTAAACCAAGTGAATGGACCTATTTGTCATTTTGCATAGTTATATTTTAATAGGGTAATCATTTAAAATACACTCTTAGCAGCTTTGCAATGAACGTTCCATTATTATTAATAGCTTTCCAGTTACTGTGCTGAGTAATAGCTTCTTTTCCACTGCAACTGAAGTTTTCTCCCTTGAAACCTCTCTCCCTGTTTTACCTCCCAGCAACCTATTTTTCTCAGTGAGGTTTTCTTGGAGGGTTAGAGGCTGGAGAGAATTCACAAGTCAAAGGCTGTGGCTATTAGGTGGGAGATCATTATTTGCTATAAAGAGTTTACATGATTTTGTTTTGTTTTCTTTACCAAGTAGACTATACATTGTGCATGACCAGAAGAATTTTATTCTCTTGCCCACTTATCCTAATTTGACAAATGTTCTTTTAGTATAACTATCAGTCAGTTCTTGCTCTGTTTTCTACCTTCATGTCATTTGTAATACTTTCTATCCAGATACCACATGCTAGTTGTAAAAAGCTAAACAACAAAAATATTTCCTTGCTGTTTAATTATACACACACACACACACACACACACACACACACACACACACATGTACCCATAAAAAATAAAAACAAAACAAAACAAAAAAACCAAAATCAAACCAAAAACAACCCATCAAATTTCTTAGCTGACTGGTAATGATTATGGTACAAAATTTTACTAAAGCCAATTCAAAGACTACAGTAGGAACAACCACTGATTACTTAGATTATGCACACTTCATATCAGGTTATCTGAATGACCTATCACAAAATGGAAATACCAGTTATAAACTGTACAGTCTGGAAGACACAATGGTTCCTTCTAGACACCTTTGCACAGACGTATACCATACCTGTAAGTGTTTGACAATGTTGACAACTTCTCTGGTAGAATAAGGATAGTTAATAATCCCTTGGTCAGCCAAGTTCCTCAGCTCTCCAAAGGCCGCTACAAGCTTCTGAAGGATGGGTTCAGGCACGTTTGGGCCATACTGTTTGAGCATCTCAAGCTCTGAATGCGGCTTGGGGTTATCAATGGCATGACAGCTAAAAATGTCGCCTACAGAAAGGAAGAAAGATCACATTCAGTGGACAGTTAATCCATTGCCATATGCACAACAATATGCAATGGCCGTTTAAAGAGCCAGTAGTTGCTCAGCAAATCACAGAAAGCCTGTCTAACGACAGGATTGTACAGAGAAGAAAGGAAACGCCTGTGGCTTATTCTGCATGAGTTTATTTCCATTAAAAATTTATGATAGCTGAATACATGTTTCCTGGAAGATATTAAACTACACAGGGGCAGACTCCCTTGTCCCCGCCAAAGCACCACTCAGTGGTAACAGTTTACCTTATTTTGACCTAGGAACCATGTGGATAAACAGCTATTTTTTTTGTTTTGTTTTGTTTTGTTTTTTTGGTTTTTTCGAGATAGGGTTTCAATCTGTAGCTTTGGAGGCTTTCCTGGAACTCTCTTTGTAGACCAGGCTGGCCTTGAACTCACAGAGATCCACCTGCCTCTGCCTCCCGAGTGCTGGGATTACAGGCGTGCATCACCACCGCCCGGCTGATAAACAGCTATTTTGTGTATGCAAATGTACGAGGGCTGTGTATATTTAAAAGTAACCAAACAGAGCATCACAGCTTCAAGCTTCATCTCACAGACTTTTTCAAATACAAACATTCAGGGCAACTCTTTTTTGTTTTTGGTTTTTTTTTCATTGAAAATGAAAGTTATCATGAATGTAAAAAGGCACTTGGTCCCTCTACCATGCAGGCATCAAATAATTACTAAACATCTTCCATACATCAAGTACAACCTGATAGATATCAAAGATTAAAAAAAAATTCCCCATCTTTGTGGGGCTTATATTCTGTTACAGGGAGGTATGTGAGTATGGTATATGACAGTAGAAATGGTCACGGGAGAGGGCAGTCACATGGGCCTCATTGAGAAGGTCAAGTCTTCGAATATGTAGCTATGTGGAAGAACATCCTAGGTGGTTAATACAGCTCAAGCAAAGACTCTAAAGCAGGTAGAAATGGCATACAGAAGAGGGAGGCAGGAAGTTGGAGAGAGGATGTGGGAAACATCACAAAGGGTATTGGAAATCACTGAACACAAGCTCAGCATCCGAGAGATGAGCTTATAAACTCAGAGTGAAATGGGCAGCCATGGGGATTTCTACCAGAGAAGTAGACTGCTGTCAAGAACAGACAGACTATACAGGGTGTAGGCCAGCGGTTATCAAACTTTCTAATGCTGCGACCCCTTAATACGGTTCCTCATGTTATAGTGAAATTATTTTCATTGCTACTTCATAACTGTAATTTTGCTATTGTTATGAATTGTAATGTAAATGTCTGTGTTTTCCATTGGTCTCAGGCGACCACTGTAAAGGGTCATTTGGCTCCCAAAGGGGTTGTGACCCACAGGTCAAGAATTGGTGGTGTTGGGTGACAAATGCCCATTCATGGGTCTGCAGCACTCCTGCTCATTTTGCTAGAAGAGGCTCTGACCAAACTGTCCCTCAAGGATGTTACAGAGCAACAGCTTTGGAAGGCAGTCTTTCTGGAACATGGTTAGGCACGCTTATTTCAGAATGTTACCTAAGCTCAGGGCCTTCTGCACAGTACCCCACTGCAGGTGCAGGATTATCTAGCTTCCTTCATGTTGTCCTGGAGGAACTGGGGCTTGAACAACCAGCACTATGCTAACTCACTGACTATTGATTTTGTTGTTTGGAGATAGGGCCTGATGGTCTGACATTAACCCAAGCTGACTGAGATCACTCCTATCCTCTGGTCATCACCCCCTAATATGGGTCAGCTTTCTTTTCTCTCTCTCTCTCTCTCTCTCTCTCTCTCTCTCTTATTTATTTATCACTACTTTCATCAAGAGACATAATCCCTCCTTTGCTTTTGACCCAGGGTATGGTGTTTCCTGACATGAAATTGTGGCAGGCTAATTGATTAGGTAAATAGGTAAAATCTTAGATCCTTTACAGATCATGACAACAGACAGGAGCAGAAGCAAGAAACCCATTAATTAACCATTATTATTATTGTTGTTGTTGTTGTTGTTGTTGTTGTTGTTGTTAAAAATAATCAAGATGAAAGAGGGTGGCAGCTCCAACTAAAATGGTGGCCAATGTTGGTGATGGCGAGACAATTTGGAATGTGTTTTTAAGAAATTCCACATAGTGTGGAACTATTAGATAAAGTTAAGGTTTTAATAATAGGCGAGTTGGAAATAAGTGTTCATCAGGGAACTGGGGAGTTTGGCTGCAGAGAAATTCATAGCAATAACAGTTATTTAAGCAATAATGTGAAATGACATGCTTTGATTTTACCAAGGGAATGAGTGAAGATAGACAAAAGAATGAAGGAATAAACAAAGAAACTGAGGAATGGTCATCAATTGGGAAGAAGCCCAGAGAAGCCCTCAGTAAGACATCCTTACTTGATGTCTGCTGAAGTAAGCATGGCAGAGTGACAGATTGGGACACCCGTCCTAAGCACCTCTGATGGTAAGACACAGCCAGGGAACCCATCGCTGGGTTTAGTCATGGACATGGCCCTGATGACTTAGTCAAGAATGGCTTCTGTTGGGTGGTTCGGGCAAAGACCTGATTAGAACTGACTTGAGAGGGGTGAAGAAATGGATGTCGGAACTGCAACTTCTAAACACAAACAACTGTTCAGACTTTCTAACAGTAGCTGACAAAAAAGTAGGTAGACAGAGAGAGACCCTGCCTCAAAAAAATAAAGTAAAAAAGACAACAACTAAGGTGCCAAGAGGCCAGGGATTTAGACCAAGGTTGTTCAGCAACCACTGTGGGGAGAGCAGGGAAGCAGGGGGAGGGAGTGGAGTGGGAAGTGGGGGAGGGGAGTGGGAAGTGGGGGAGGGGAGCAGAGCAGGAAAGCAGGGGGAGGGAGTGGAGTGGGGAGTGAGGGAGGGGAGTGGAGTGGGAAGTGGGGGAGGGGAGTGCAGTGGGAAGGGGAAGGAAGATGGAAAAGGGGAAGGCAGAGGATCGGAATAGGTGGCAAGGAAAAAAGGACGAACCAGGAATGAGTGACAAGTGGCACAGGGTGACGGCAGATGGACAGACAGACAGCATTGTTGTAGGCCTTAGAAAGAACGTGGAAAGGGGTCCCTGGGAGTGAGAATGGCTATGAAGAACCTGAACCTGAAAAGAACTTACACCTTTCTCTATGGAGAAAACTACAGCTTGCGTTAGAGTGTCCCCATGAGCACATCCATAAGAGCAGCAGTAACGCACGAGTCTAAACACTACATAAACAGTATAAGTGAGAATACAGTATACATCCTAAAATACATAGAGGAGACTACCACACTCATTCCCATGGCTTGTGGATTGTCTTCATCCTAGTTATTATACACATGTTGTGCTGACTATCCTTGTACTCAAATGGCTATTCAGATAAACTCCTGGGACAAATTCTTATGTGGAATTGCCAGATCAAGATCCTAACAGGAGCCTGGGCCTGCTTTGTACTGTGGATGAGATTCTAGAGAAGAGGAATTCTCCTGCATGGCTGCGGCTGCTGCTGCTGCTGTGCCCTCCAGGGTCTCCCTACTCAGTATGAAGCAGTCTCTGCACAGCTGGCCTCAGTCTTTTTAGAGGAGGTGATAGAAGCCGACACTAACAGCCATTCGTTATGGAGCATTAAAGAACTGCTTAAGTACTCTGAGTCAGACAGAAACGTGCAGTCCAGCTCAGAGCCTAGTTTCACCACTCCTTAGCTAAGTGACTGAAGAAAAATATCCCGTGAGAATCAAAAGCTTCCTGCCCCCAGATGGGTACGACGGAATCACAGCCCATGGTGAGTAATGGCAGCCACTACAGCACTGCTGTTGAAATTACTCTTATCATTATAGACATTATTTTTACCTAAAGTGCCAAAGAAGTCATTGCCCAAGAAAGGGAAGCCAGGCCTGTTGGCCAGAACTATCATCCTGAAGTCAGGATGAATCACGATAACGTCTTTTCTTCCATCCACATCGGCAGCATCTGAAAAATAAAACAGGTAGTTCATGAAACTGTTCAAAACAGCTTCAGGTGTTCCTGACTCAACTGTCATCTCCAAGGCTGTGGTAGGACATAAGATGAACATCAGTGAGGCTCTCCTTCAATCCGGGACACCAGGAAATCACACGAGTTTGAAAATATAATTATGTTCTACTTCTAAGCCATCTTCAAAATGACAGGAGAAGACACAGAGGGCCAGACACAGCCAGGGCCTGATCACAGCTTCTGTCTGTGCAGCCTCTTCTTCCTTCTGGTCACACCATCTTTGTATACTATAGTCCGCAGAGCAAAGGATCAGGCTGAGCTCTAACCCTTGAGAGTGTAAGGGGCCCTGTTAAGTACAGTACTCAGGCTAAGGGAAGTTCACATTTTCACTACACTGTGAAAGTCAAATGTTAGAATGCTGTTAATAGTGCTAAGTACATCCCAGAGCAGTGGCCTTGCAACAACATCTACCATGCCAACCTTTCTAATGGGGTCCTCTTTGTACATGTTCTTTAAACATTTAAGATTTTAATTACTGATTTATGGTACTGGCTATGTATTTTCAAGTCTTTTCATAAGACAAACTGAAATTAGCATCTTGCATGTATTTAGAAAACATAAATTGCCTTGCAGTTAAATATACTTGTACTGGCTAGGGTTTGTTTTGGTTTTTGGTCAACTTGACACAACGTAGAGTCAGTCACCTGGGAAGAGGGAACCTCAACTGAGAACATGTCTCCATAAGATCGTCTGTAGGCAAGTCTGTGAGGCATTTTCTAGGTTAATGATTGATGTGGGAGGGCCCAGCCCTCTGTGGGTAATGCCGCCCCTAGGCAGGGAGTCCTGGGGCATATAAAAAAGCAAACTGGGCAAGCTATGAGGAACAAGCCAGTAAGTGATTTCCCTCAATGATCTCTGCTTCAGTTCCTGCCTCAAAATTCCTGCTTTGAGTTCCTGTCCTGACTTCCTTCAGTGATGGAATGTAACCTGGGAGTTGTAAGCTCTAAGATTTATGCTAAAAATAACCTTTTTCTTCCCAAAGTTGCTTGTGATCATGCTGTTTTATCAGAGCAACAGAAATCCTAAATAAGACAATACTGATGAGATTTATTAATTTTCTGCCCACCCCCAGCAATAGCTACTAAAAGAACAGTATTTCTGTGTTTGGGGAAGCAGAGAATAATAACCTCTTCCTGAGTGTTTTACACACACACACACACACACACACACACACACACACACACACACACACACAAATTAAATAAACCATCCTATAACATGACTGCTAAAAGGTCTTATTAATAAAAACCCGGAGCCAGATACTGGGGTGAGAGCTGAAAGATCAGAGGAATAGAACAAGCCAGTCACAAGTTCTTACCACTAGGAAATCCTCAGCCCAAGAGAGCTACTTCCTGTATACTCATGCCTATATACCTTTCTGTGCCCTGCCATCTTACTTCCTGTCTCCACCTAGCTACATCACTTCCTCTTTCCACCCAGCTCTATCACTTCCTGTCTGTCTGTACAGACCTCCAGACCTGTACAGTTATCTAGTGCTGGGATTAAAGGCATGTGCCACCAAATCTGGCTCTGTTCCCAGTGTGGCCTTGAATCCATCCTTGAGATCTGGATGAATCTCTGCTTCCTGAATGCTAGGATTAAAGGTGAGTGCTACCACTGCCTGATCTATACATTTAATATAGTGGCTGGCTTTTTCCTTTGATCCCCAGGCAAGCTTTATATGTTTGAGCACAAATAAAGTATCATCATACCATCCACTGATTTTTAAAATTTTGCTTTAATGCATGGACTACATGTGTACTAGTAGAGGCCAGAAGTCAGCACTGGATTCCCTGGAACTGGAGTTACAGATGGTTGTGAGCCAACACGTGAGTGCAGGGAATGGAACCTGAGTTCTCTGGAAGAGCAGCAAGTATTAACTATTGAGCCATCTCTCCAGCCCATATTCAGTGACTCTTAATTGTACTGAGCCAATAATAAAAGTAAGTTGTAATATTGTGAGCTTCTCTTGCAGGCCAGAGTTTCTAAAATTTCAAGACAGCATTTTAATAATGGAATTACACACACATATTTGAAAAACAGGTATAAAGATTCAAGGTCGAAATTTTCAGGGTAAAAAAGTATGAAGAAGAGGGAAACTGGAGGCTGTGGGTGTAACTTAGTGATGGAGCATGTGTTCCACGACTGAAGCCTCAATTCTACTCTCAGCAACCAACAACACATAAAACCAAAACACCAAAACCACACCAAACAAACAAACAAACAAACAAACAAACAAACCCTAAAACCAGAAAGGTTAGATTTAGATGTTATCTTTAGAAATGAATGTCAGTACAATTTAATTTGCAATGAACTTAAGCTTATTGCTTGTTTATAAGAGAGAGCTAGAGATGTACACACCAGAGATGCAAAAATTACACATATTAAGGAAAATGTTGCTCTTTCCTACTTACGTGCAACAATACGTCTTCCATCTGCTAAAATCATTTCTCCATTTTCTACAAGAGTTTTTAAAATGCAGGTGACATTAGTCGGTGCTTTGTCTGCCTCATCCACTACTAGGATATGACCCAACTTCACCGCTTTAACCTTGAAGATGGAAAATGTATCATTAGGAACAAAGACCCAAAGTAACCATTCTTAAAAGCTCATCGCTCACCGCTTTGATTTGGCCACAGCCGGCTGTAAGTTACAGGCATGGACAGCACCACACAGTCAGCAACAGCAGCATCACAGGGCACCAAAACACAACAGCATGCTTTGCACTTTTCTCCAGTTAGAACCATTCCCGACAACACTTCACCCCCCAGAAGGGGGGGGACTGAAAGAGCCATGGAGGGTGGGAGGAGTTTGATGGCACAGTCACTGTACAGTTTGGAATGTACAGTTTGATCAGAGGAGATGGGTGCTCAGGACAAAGGAAATCGATGGTCATCTGCATTCGGGGTAGAGTGAACATACTGTCTCTAGGACAGGCAATGTAAGAAAAGGCACAGCAAGGTAGATTGGGTTTCTACTGCTAAGGAATGGGTTGCCAGACCAGAAAATAGGCACTTCACTTCACCAAGTAATGGGGCAGAACTACACATGTTTGAATTCTGACCTGATGAAAATGGAGCATTGAGCTCCACTTCAGGGTACTGAACTTGGCAGAAAACACTGAATCGACATCGTTTGGAAAGTGACTGAAGTGGGCACAGAGAAATGCAGGTAGAATATTGGAGCGACCTTGTGGAGAGGCATCACCTACAGACTGGATAGGAAGGCAAGGCGAGTGTGCCAGGTCTTGGGTAATCATGTGGAGGGGGACATGAGGAGAACGATGAATCTGTAGACCCCACCTACCCTTGCCAGGCTCTCCTCATGCTTTCAAGGAGGCGGGCAGGAGATACTCTATACATTTCAACATAATCTAAAATTTCTTTCTAAAAGAGATACTAATTAATAACCCACAACCTAGTGGACCATATCAAATTATTAATACTGCACAGTATTAACTAATGATTTTAAGGAAACAAATTGATAAAAGATGTTTCCTTTTATCATAATATTTCATACTGTACTTTCAAAGTCTTTATAAGGATTTCTTTTTTTAAATTAGGGTAAAAATAAGCTAAATTTAAAGAAGAAAAGATGTAGCTGCTCCTACTCCTAACACATCTCTGTTCAGAGAAGAGCTAGGCACAGATCCTGAATTTCCCCAGCCTTGGGGCCTGGCCCACAGCAGCTCCATGGCAGCTGCCTACAGAGCAGCTCTGTGGCCAGGCTTAGATTTGAGTCTTGAGTGGGAGTTAGAGCCTCTCAACTTCCCAAAACACTGAGTTGATGTTTTGTTAGTTTAGAACAACAACAGACTTTCTAAAAGCCTCAGAAAATAAGTAGAGGATCCCTGTCAATTCCTGACTCTCACTGAGGAGAGACGTGCAGGAAGAAAACATATCATTTTCCCAAGAATTTCATTTCAATAGAGCAGCATATCTAAAATGATACAGGTATGCACTCCAATCAGACAGACACTAAAATGATAAACGCATGTGCTCAATTCAGATAACTGAGCCATCCGTGGGCTGAGGTACAGGTACAATCAAAACACTTTAGACCATGTGTATCACCGACTTACTGACCAGAGGTGAGTCTTCATACACAATTAGTCCATCTTTAACTGAGGGCTGAAGGGTCAGAGTCTGCACCGTGGTGTCTCTACAGTCAAACCAAACATTTCATAGTTAGGCTGGAAATGAACCAATGTTTGTGCATGAATAAATAATGAGCAAATCTTTAAATTTTTTTCAACATCCTGCTTTTCCCAAGAAAAACCAAAGCAACAAGGAAAAGTTCAGCCAGCGACAGTCTTCTGTTGACAGCCCAAATCCTAAGGGTTAGAAATGAACACAGTCGCCAAGTCTGTGTCCCTCTCCTTCAGCAATCTTATTTGTAGTGATTTCACTACAAAATTATCTCCTGAGGATGAAGAGACTACTTAAAAATATGTTTATGTTGCGACATATTACAAAGAATACTTATGATATTTAAAAATCGATGGCCAGATTGCCACCCTGGCCAATTAACCTCTGAATACCACATCCTACCCGATCTGCCAGCAGGGGCAAAGGCCAGACTATCATGCTCCTTGAAGAACACAATTACGTCATAGGCTGTTGAAGATCTGGAGATAAAATCCAAGGCTTTGTGCCATGTTATTTCAAAGATATTCTTTTACTATTTGTCTGGCCTTCCTTCCAGTGGGTTCTCAAAAATGTTAACATTGAGTTATCTATGCGCCTAGCCCCTCTTCTGATGAGCCGGGAAGTTCCTATCACCTGTGTGCAGTATTGCAGGCATTAGACAGGTAAGTCCTCACATTTTCATGGCAGGCAATTTTATGTCTTTACTTTCTACACACACTGCATCTTAAAAATGAAAAGTGCTATGGCCAATCTGACCATGCGACACAATGAAATCACACAGAATAAAATGTGACCATTATCTCTAAGAGTCCAAAGTTATCTTCCAAAGGACCCTGCTACTTATTCCAAGTAAGCAACAAAGCTCCAGCTGTAATGTCTTGAACATATATGTGTAAGACACTGCCTGTATTGTGAACTTCAGACCTTGATTCTGTAATACACTTGTGAAACTTAAACTCAGATGACAAACTTTACTACTAACTTGAAAATTTGCAATGTGCATCTTGGGGGTAAGGAATGGTCCTGATGATCTTTCAGTCAGTCTTACAAGGGACAGTGACATCATTAAGGTACACTTGGGATGGACTAGTCACAGCACTCAGAGTTGATGGTTTAAGTCCATTTTTTATTCCAGATGAGCAGAATCTAGACTTTCTATATTTGTGGGTAACTTCTCTATGATAGTCTTCCTGTATCAGGGCTGGAACAGATACATGGACAATATAATCATAAATCTTTACAATTCCTAGTCTTTGTTTCAATTACACCTTGTCAGAAAGGGTTCTCTAAGTGACAGTGACAGGTTTCTTGAGTTAACCTGACCCTCTTGCGAGCTCCCATGGTCATGGTCTTGTGGGATCATGGTTTGTCCCCAGAGTTCACTGCCTCCTCCATGTCACACAGAATAGATTCCAAAGAATCTATTAAAAATCAAATTAAAATGCACTATGAAATGTAAAAACAAAAACAAAAACAAAAAAACAGTGAAAATACATCATTCTGGCAATTTATGGGTGCTTTTCAACGTTTTTTTTGTGAGACATTCCAGTATGTTGTTATACATCAACTTCCTGTACTCACAGGGCTTATACATTCACTGTCAGTCACACACTATACTGTCTTTTGATGACAAATTAGTTTCCAGTTTTGACTAAATTAAGAACAAAGTTTCATCAGCTGACTTAAATTCACTGTTAATATTCTAACACTAGAAGAGAGGGTGGGTGGGAAAGGAAAAATACTTGTCCACACAGGTTTTTATAGCAGCATAATGCATTTCTCACCTCTTCTCTCACAGATTTTAAGGACAACAACTTCTTGACACCTTCCAGTACCAAAAAAGAACAAGAGACCCCTGCATCACTGTCAGTGGGAAGGAGAGTCAGTTACTGAACGAACACAGTGTTTCACAGCACCTTAGATCAGTCTATTTAAGATGAATTCTAATTTAAGAAAGGCAAATGCAGCTGCTCTATAATGCTTGAAATTTGATAGTACACAATTTGTCAAATTGCATTTCATTAGAGGCCCGGTGCTAGCGGTAAGAACATGTGGGGGTTTGTTGTTGTTTTAGAAAATAAGCACAAATCAGACAATCTCCAAAGAGAACTACAATGAGGATACAAACAAATGCGAAACCTGACTTTCAGTGGAATTGGCTAGGAAGGAGGAAATTATAGGACAAAGCCAGTGTTTGCTCTGTGGGCCCTGCTGACACCTTCATCTGAACAAAGGGGAAGTAAAGGCTAGTAAAATACGTAAAATAGGGTAAGCATGGAACTCTGGCTGGCGTGTATTTAGTCCAGTTACATGGCGCGCGCGCGCGCACACACACACACACACACACACACACACACACACACACACACACACTGCACTCTACTTCTCCATGGTACCTAATATAGTAAGAGAAGAGCTGGATTTCTATGACATCTCATAATAAACTTTTAAGTAAATAAGAGTAAAATGTCAGTAAATAACAAGACACTTACTGCGGCTGCACACAGCACATGAAACAGAATCCTAATGATCACACAGTAATTTTTTTCATTATATTACATTTAAATCATTGCCCCTCATTTAAGAGTGTCTTGGGTCAAACATATTAATTGTACACATACAAAACAATGATCTGAAGAGAATACAGCAATTTCAAAACCGTTTTGACTTGTTCCTTTCAAAAACAGCTTTGAAATATAAGCTAATAAAACCTTAGAGTCAACAATTTCACCACCAACAGGGAGAAGAAAAGCTAAGCCTCATCTCAGCCACGGTTTCTTTAGCCCAACTTTTAATAGGGTTGGCTTTCCCGTTACCGGTAATGCTTGAGTTAATGAATGTTCGGCTAACGGTTGGTGTTTGTGCTATTACCAATTGTTCCTAGTTACAAAGTACACTTTTCTGTCAAAGTGTGTCAGTAAGTGGGTGGCACAAAGAAACAGTCTGCTAAACAAGTGTTCTTTAACTGTAATTTAAATCCTTTTTTGAAGTCAAACTTGTCAATATGTAGTAGTTAACAAAAATGACTCCAGATCCAATAAAAATAATTAAGTTATAAACAGACCAGGTCTCCGTTAAAATGAGGAAATAAAACTGGGCAGGGGTTACTTCTGATGGGGGTGTTGTGGGGAACTAGCCTCTGAGGGAGGGCTGGTTTCTATGGAGAACAAATGCAATTTCCTCTGAAATGCTGTTTGAAAGGGTACCTGAAGCTGTCTTCTAATTCACCAAGGAGCAAAAAAATATTAAAATCAAGATATTAATTTTCAGGGTATTTTAATGAGCTGCATTTTCACAGATTTAGGTCAGTTTTTCTTAGAAAGCTACGGTCAAACCTAAGGGTGGAAGAAAAAGAGAGAACACAGGAGCTTCAAAAGCTGACCCTCCTTCAGCACCGGAAATCAGTGCACAGGACACTCGGAACGTGAGAACAGGAGAACAGAAAGAGACCGCTCAGGGGAGACAACGAACACTGAGTTCCTCAGTATTTGGAAGTAGAACTGACTGATAGTTTTTATCAATAAGATATAAATACTACTACTGAATGAGATTTTCTTTTTCTGTTTTTTGAGACATGGTCTCAGTATGCAGTCTTTGCTGGTCTAGAAACCCCAAACTGTAAGAGCTCCACCTGCTACTGCCTCGGAGTGCTGGGATTAAAGGTGGGCCAAAATGCCTGGCTGAGTCTAGACAGTTTTCCAGTGAAGACTTTTGACATCATCAAGAGGGTAATTTTTGTATTAAGTTTGTTCACTGACATTTCATACATACATACTGCATTCTGTTTCCCTTCATCCCTCATCCTCCTCTATCGTTAACCCCCTTCCTATGAGTCCCTTTCCCAAATGCTGATTTCCCAAATGCTCACTGATTTTGACCAGGTCATCTGTGCGGTGACAGGTTTGGAACACCCACTGGAGCCTGGTGGGATACACCAGTGGATACACAACTGAAGACAATGATTTTCCTTTCACCCAAATCCTCCAGTAGCTCAAAGTTTATCAGGGAGGGATAGCGCCCCATGAGTCCCTCCCTGATCCATGCCTGGCTGTTGACAGGCCCAATCTTGTATAAGCCTGCCTTATACAAGTAGTAAAACAAGAGGGGAGTAATAATTATTAATGAAACAGGGAGCTACTTATATGGAGACAATGTTAATAAATTTAAGGATTAACCATTTACAGATACCCTGCCCTTCCACTGGATAGTAGAAGCACATGGCCTATCCTGTGATATGTAAATTTTCCTTGCTATGTTGGGAAAGAAATTTCATTGGGCTTTCAAATAGATACAGTCCTTGTTAAAAGCAATGTTGCCAACCAATACAAAATAAAGACCAAAAAACAAGACTATGATTAATGCAATGCAAAATTTAAAAATAGCATTGGACTACATCTAAAAACATCTGGCTTGGTCAGTCATCAAGACCCCCCCCAAAGCCCAAGGCAGCTCATATCTACAGAAAATTAATATAGATCATGAGAAAATACAATAGAAAAAAGGATGAAATTTGAGAGGAAAACAAAGGAATGGGGGGTAGGGATAGGAACTACCACAGTGCTTGAGACTTCTCAACGCTTAGAAAGGAAAGTCCTTTAGAAAATAAAAAGAATTTTTATTCCTGTAGACGCTGAAAAGACTCCTGCCCATAAAACAGTCCCTTAGAGGATACATAGTTCCCTAGTGTCATTCACTCCTTACTGACAGTCTAGATGCAAAGAAGTCCTAACAAACCAGGACGGGAGGAAAACTGGTAACAAAGAAGTTACCAGGATGTATGGAACACTCTGCACTTCTTGGGCAGCTCGTTGCTGGAGACAGCAGGAAGAACGTGAACGTAACAGACCCCCGGCGGGAGGCAAACCCTTCAAGCTGGCCCTGTTTATCACTACCACGTCTTCTTGTCCTTCTGGGTTCTCACTACTGAAAAGAAACCCTTCCACTAGCTGAACCATGATGAGCATTTCCACAAACTCAGAAGAGTCTGCAAGTTTCAGTCTTTAGAAATAAAAACTCTGCTCAAATGGTGCATAGATAATTGGGTCTTTTACTCTGAAAACCAGCTTTCTTGGTTGAGAAATTTTAAAAACTCAAAATGATGTTACTTTTTGCTCTTTGGCAGGCACTTTGGTTTCTCTTTTTCAGACAAAAATGAAAGACAGTGTACAGTTTCTTTCTAGTCTTGTAGAAAGGATCAGAAGGATTGGGTAAGAACAAAAATGAAAAGTTGTGCACAGAGGCAACCAGGGGGTTAAGGCTGATGAATGCTTTGTTCCCGGGATACATCTATCAGAAAATGGATTGGTAAATACTAATTTACATGTTTAAGAGGAAAAATGAGCAAATTTTCATGTCACGATATTCGGTAGTCTTTCAAGGAATATTTACTGCATTTACAGTAACAGCTGTGGCTTCATTGGAGAAATATTCTAACAGGCAGCAGGCTGGGGAGATGACTCATTTGGTAAGCGCCTGCCATGCAAGTGTGAGGACCTCGTCAATTCACTCCCACTGAACCCTCATAAGAAGTTGGTGTGCCTCTTTTCTTCCTTGGCTGCTCAAGGGCTGCCATCATGCATGACACAGAAACTTCATTACTAATGTCAGCTTCAGAGGAACCAAATGGTCATTGATGTCCCTCACTCTGGAAAGGCAACGATTCCGAAGACAGAGGTCCGAGAAAAGCTGGCCAGGATGCATAAAGATGACCACAACTAGACGTCATCTTCGTCTGTGATTTCAGAACCCATTTTGGTGGTGGCAAGATAAACGGTTTCAGCATGGTCTATGATTCTTTGGAAAGAAGAATGACCCTAAACAGAGATTTGCAAGACATGGCCTTTAAGGAGAAAAACAAGACCTCTAGCAAACAGCAAAAGGAACTTGACAACAGGAAGAGGTCAGGGACTGTCAAGGTCAACACTGGTGCTGGCACAAAAGTGAGCTAGGGACTGGGTAAGAGCAGGAGAGTCTGCAGTGACTTGATCTGCTGTGAGGGTGCACATTTCTAAGGAGCAGGCAAATCAATCATAAAAATCCCCCAAACAAAACAAGATGGTGGGTAAGGGGGCATATGCCCAGCACTGGAGAAGGAGAGACAGGAGAAACCCTGGCACTTGTCAGCCAACTAGACCATCTGATTGACAAGTCCTTGGCCAGTGAAAGAGCCTCCCTCAAAAAGCAAGGGGGATGATGCCTTAGGAATGACACCCAAAGTTGACTCACCTCCACACTCATGTACTTGTGTGCATGTGTGCACAGACAGTACACATAAGACAGAAAAACCCCTTCCTTTGATAAATGTACATTTGAATACTTTTAAAGGAACTGATGTAATAATACACCCCAAGTGTGGTATGAACTAGATCTAACATGAAGTAAAATATTAAAAGATTTTTGTCATGAGCCAGTCAAAGAAATAAGAGTTTATAAAGTAATGTTGAGCACCAGGGCGAATTTTTGTTCAAGTTTTGCTGCACTTTGCCTACTAGACTAGGCATGCTCTCCAGGGAGCTGGTTGGGGAGGTCTCTTTTGGTCAGTAACCTCAAGTGCACATTTTATTTAGTATATATTACCTAAAACTAACTATGTAAGTTGTGTTCCATGTATCTATTATTTGATATACTATATAACCCACCAATTACTTATTATCCTAATTCCTGGGGGCTTATGAACTGTAAAAATTTCCCATTGATCTGGTTTTCCATTTGCCAGTCTCAAGTGACCAGGCTAAAACCACTCAGGGCAGAAGACGGTGTGCAAACAAGTGTGCATCGCTTGAGCTTCCCAGTCTCTCTGTCGTTGCATGGTAGATGCTCTCAAAGGGAGACATTGCTTTTAGTGGCAAAAACCAGAGTCTACTCCAGCTCCACTGTTCTTGGGGCATTTCACTGCAGAGGGAAAAGTACAGATGCCCCTAGGGGACCACAGGGCAAAGCAGCAAACACTCTCTGGCCACATTTGTGAATTTTGTTGTTTGTTTTGCATGTCATGTTTTATCTTAAAATTGCAGCATCTGAGAGTATCTGCTCACATCTCTAACATTATTTCTTAAACCCCAAATGAGGGAAGTGAGTGGTTTAATCAACAATGGGTTTCAGCGTGAGGTTCAGCTGGGAAGGTCCAGAATAAGGCCGAGAAAGGGCCCCACACCACATTTGCTGGCTTCTGCTGGTAGGTCAGCAGCAAATGCACCTTTGTATGATGTCACATAGCTATGTCATCCTGGGACTGAGAAGTCCTCCCACAGGCAATCTCTCCTAGACTTATAGGAGGAATGTCAGCTGTGATGGGGGGGGAGGGAGGGGAAAAAGGGGGGAGGAGGGGGGAGGAGGAGGGAGGGGGGAGGAGGGAAAGAAACAATAATTCAGTGAGAAGGACAGATCTTTGATAAAGAGTATGACTGTGTCGAGCAGGGATGGGTGGGGGAGCTTCCAGGCAGTGCAGTAGACAAATACACAGGAGTCTAAGTGTAAGAGAAGTCAGGGATGCCTAGGTGCCCAGCACATGAAAAAGTCAGCTGTGCGGAGGGAGGAGAGCTAGCCAGACACAGTGATCCTAATTGTGCCCAGAGCTCTAACATCATGCCAGAGTCAGCCCATAGATGGCCTCATGTCTACCTATTTCAGAGGGAAGGGTTCTCCAAATGGATGTCACAAAGATGGGCAGGCGGGAAGAGATACTCACTGACGCATCTACTTAACAAACTTTCCCAGAACACTGGTCTTGGTGTGGCTATTGTCTGGAAATAGGCAGCTGACATAACCCTGCCCTTAGGAGGGCTCAGTGTCCAGAGGGACAACGGGGACAGGGACATGTAATTGAGCAAAGGAATGAATGACAGGTGCACTAGCAGAACCTGTCCTAGGTCAGTGGCTCTAAACTTACCATCGGTAAAAGTTGTTATGAAAAGACCCATTTTGAAACATACAAAAATAGAAGCAAAAAAAGCTGAAACTGAAAAATACTACCTTAAAATAATCTTCACTTTTATTTGTTGATAATTCAAAAAGACATTTTATTCTCATTAAAAGTTAAAGAAAGCTATTTTAGTATGAACAATGTGATTGATCCACTTGGTCTAGCCTTAAATTCAGTTTGTATCAACAGCTGAAGAACAGGTCCCACAGACGTGCAGAGAAGAAGTCAGCACGTAGTCCCCCTTGTGACCCCAGGCTTGCTCTGCACTCCACCAGAACTGCTTTGGTCCAATGGCGGTATACAGAATAGGCACAACACCTGCTTGCAGGGACCAAGAGCAGGCAAGTGGTGAGAACTTGTGCTACAGGAAAGAACGGTGTGGTGTGGACTTGCCGCTGGCCATGGGAGTCACCGCAAGTTCCGGGCAGGACAGAGAGTGACCAGCTCCGCTGGCTGGATAGTGTGAGGCATAAGGAGGACAGAAGAGTGACAGTTTGTCAATTAGGAGGCTACAGCAAACTGGGACAGAGACACAGACTGGACTAATGTCTGTCATGTCAGTAGGGGACCCTAGCTAGACCTTGTTTCCTTCACTTTAGGCTGGGATCCTTCAGTCACTAGCCTAAGCTTGTTGTTGTTGTTTTTGAGACAGGATTTTTCTACATGGTCCTGGCTGTCAAGTAACTTATTACATAGACCAGGCTGGCCTTGAACTCAGAAATCTACCTGCTTCTGCCTCCCGCATGCTGGGGTAACAGGCAAACCTGGTGGTCACTGTGACTGGAAGGGGTTAGATATTTTTTCTCTTACAGATCCATCCCACATTGAATCAATTTACCCACTAAGTCTGTAGACTAGACAAAGTTGTTAAAACACCAGAATAATCCCATTCTATTTATGACGTGAAGTCACTGCTGCTGAACTTTCAGTGTTTAAATTCCACTTAATTAGTCTCTATTTGCTCCCTATCACATGATCCTTTATTTAAAATTTCTATGCCATTTTCTACTCCCTGCAGGTTTCAAATAAAAGCTGTCCTTCAGAAATCACTTACACAAACATTCTTATCTCTGGCTCTGCTTCAGGAGAACTGACCTAAGGCACTTGTTGACTATATGAAAGAAGCAACATGTTTTTAGATTTCCAGCAATGCCATAGATTCTTCCAGCACAAACCATTATAATAGATCTGTCTTGGTTCAGAGTACCGTCTTCCCAGAGCTGCGCACTGAGGAATCCCAGCAACACACACTAAACACCTCCTGCTCTTTGTCATGGCTGTCACCATCTCAAGAGGGGTTAGAGCAACGGCTGCTGACACACAAGGAACCCTAAACTTTTTAAAGCAAAACAAAACCCTGACCAACCTCCAGGAGCTGCGCGGCACTCAGGACTAGTAGCAATCTTTCCTTGCTTTGCATGGATGCCACAGGAGCTGGGGCTGGGGCTGGCCGGAAAGGCCCTGAGACGGGGCAGCAGTGTCCGTGGTTGGGACATGATATCAAGCATGTTTAGATAGTCTGAGATTAGAAAATATTTAATACTGAGTTCTTTTTCTAATTATAAGACAAAAATACTTGATCCTTGAGCTTGAGGTCAGCCTGGTTTATAAAACAAGGTCCAGGCCAGCCAGGGGTACACAATGAGACCCTGTCTTTAAAACTGTTTTAAAACACCGAATAATTTTTGCTTGAGTTTAAAAAGTATGAATTAACCCATTGAACCCTAACAGTTGGCTGACTTAGGGAGAGACTGGAGCAGTGGCTGAGGAGGGGCAGCTGAAGCCACAGTGTTCCAGCCCTACAACAGGAAGCACACCACCAAATTTAGAAACTAGAAACACTTCTTAAATCTGGATGGCAAATCGGCTCTGTGTTATTATTTGTATTTTCTTTTGTATTTCTGAAGTTTTTCTCAGACTGTGCTGTGCTCTGGTGGTGAGAGTTAACAGCAGTTCTCAAGCTTAACCTGTGATTTAGAGCTTGAGGTGAGATGGTCCCCCCAGCTCCTCATCTCTCCAGCTTGCTTTTACAAAGCACCAGGGAGTGAGCCGCTTGGTAGGGACAGTGTCAGGGTCTGTAACTCTGACTCATCAACCTATGTTGCCCACAAGCTAGAAACAAAGCCAGAAAAGGTACCATGACACAGCACCAGCCTAGGAGAAACAGCAGCAGAAGGCAGCCTTGGCTAACATTTTTGTGAATCACCTGGGAGATGAAAGAGAGAACCAGGAGATTTGCTGGTGATACACCTCATAGGAGGTGTGATAGGTAAAGTGCCCGTAACAACCTGGAGAAGTTGTCAAAGTAGAAGAGAAAATCTAATAAGGACAATATTATTGGAAAAAAAATGGAAAAAGCATACAAGCATCAGTTGCCCAACAGTTTTATTGTACAATCGGTACAATGAAGTCAAGCAAAGCGCTGAAGCTAGGCTATATAAAGGCAGGCTACAGAATGCTAACTACGTGAGCTCAGCTAAGTTTAACCTTCCTGTCTCACTGGAACACCTAAAACAGAGACAGTCATGGTAGAATTCATAAGCACATAGTGAACAGCAACCAGCTACAGGCTAAGAGCAGGTTAGGAGCAGGGCCCTGTAGTATGTATCTTAGTATCTCTTCTGTGCTAAGAGAAAATCCTCCCTTAAGGCTAAAGGGCTTATTGTGGCTCAAAGTTCAGTGATCTAGTTCTTCATGGTGGGAAACCAAGGCGGCAGGCAACTAGAAAGACAACGCACACTCATGTTCAGCTCCCTTCTCCACTTTACACACCCGATCCTCTTCTAGGGAACAGATCCACCCACAATCAAGACAGGTCTTCCCACATCAACTAACACAATCAAGACAATCCCGTTCCAATAGCCTCAAGAGGGTACATTTAACCTAGACAATCCTTCACAGGTGTACCCTTCCTCCCAGGTGATTCTAGAACCTTAAAGGTGATAATGCTAACCATCGCCATATATAAATGTTCATGAAAGACATAATGTAGGGATTTCAATGGAACTGGAAATCAACCAAAGTCAAGTCAAAATAATGACAAACCCAAAGATCTGCACATAGCAATTTGAGGTACCATCATAATCCATGTAGTCAAATGAGGGCAGTGCCAGGCATTCCGTAGAAAAACCACCATTCAACTGCTAATGTTTAATAAGATAGGCTTTTCAAATGGACAATGGGGAAGCTGAGACACAGGAACTCCCAGATGTCCTCAGCAGCAGCTGCCATGTGACCTGTCCCAGCGCTGGATTGTAGTGGGTAGCCATCCCAGCATTGGCCTGGAAGTTCCAACCCCCACTGAGGCTTTGGTAATGGTCACACCCACAAGGCGGGGCTGAGGGAGGAAGCTGAAGACCCAGGATCAAGAGGAGAGCTCTCTCTTGGTTCTGGGACCCTAGACGCTGGAGGTAGACCAAGCAGAGTTCTCCAGAGAACACTGCTGGACTGCGCCATACCTTTGCCAGACCCTACAACCTACCTATCCCTTCATTTGTAAGTTACCCCACAAAATAAACCTCCCTTTTAACTACGTGGAGTGGCCTTAATAATTTCACCAATACTGGATCACTCCCATCACAGCTAAGAATGATGGATGTGATGACTCACTAATTTTCCTATGAGACGTTATTGAAGTGTGGCCCTTTTCTATTTTCTACCACTACTTCTATCTGCCCCCTGCAGCTTGGTGAATTTCAAAATTTGTGCTGTCACATTCTGTTCTCCTCAGCCTGAGGACAACCCTGTATGTGGATAATGCTGTGCTCTGTAAATGACATTCATTCCAGATACCTGATTCTAAAGGGGCCAACAGAATTTTGCACTTACTTGCTACAAACTATACTTCATTTGGCTTCACAAAGGGTAAACTTTAAAAATTCAATAGAGGGAAGGCAAATGGTTTAAAGACAACTAACCACAATATTTTAACTAGCTGGGCTGGTTACAGGATCTCCATAACACAGTCAGGTCCAGGGATCTGACTCAATTCTCAAACAGCTATGGATGCCTCTAGTTAATAAAAGCTGATCATGGACAAGAGTGAGCTTTATGATCCTGAGGAAATGAGCACAAACTAAGTCATTTCAATAAACATCCATGGCACAAGTTTTGAATGTACACAGAATCGTCCAATCTAGAATAAGCTTATCATAGATGGAGGCAGTCCTACTGAAATAGAAAGTTAGAGCTACAGGTGGAGACACAGGATCTCTATTGTTCATGATACCACTATGAGAAAAGCAGGCAAAAATAGTAACAGAGCAGAAATCATACAAATGTGGACTTGGTCTTCATCTTTTTATCTGAAGTGTAACAAATGAAATATAATCTGGTCACTCACCCCACCTAAAATCAGATAATTCTGATTTTAATAAAAATGTATTTTTATTCAAGAACTATATAGTTAAATATTCAAGTGTCCTCTTTCATGTTGAATTAACCTGAGATCATAAAAATGAGTAATACATTTCACAACTCTTTGTATAAATATTCCTATAGACTCTTCCACTTGAAATGTATACCATTAAAGTAATCCCATCTATCAATCTTGTAAATCTCTTAAGTCACACTCTTTAGACATATTGAGTGCATCCAAATACATGAACTGCCTAGCATGTTCATTTCATGCACTGTGATCATTAAAATGTAAGCTCCTAAGACCACACTCAAAAGCACCTGGAGTGCTTCGTGTTCTTACTCATCATGACTCTTCTGAATGGCTCTTGTAACTAATCTCATTCAAATGACATCCATAAACCCAACAGAGGGACTGATTAGGTGGCAACATCAGAAATCCATTAGAAGATTCCACAATAAACACAGAAGAGACCTTAAGTGATCAGCTACACAGTAGAGAAGTCCTAAACATTCTTTCAGATGGCTACTTTTAGGTCCTTTAAACATATGTTTCTCTTAAAGCAACTGCATATGTTAAATTCTATGTGAAATACAGCTCCAATGCTGTATGTAAAGGAAAAACCCCTATGATGAAATTAGTGGGAATAGCAGTCTAATTAGTGAGGACTCTAAAATATTTTATATTTTAAATGGAACCTGTTTACCTTCCACTTTACAGTCAGTTAAATATTTAATATTGTTGAATAGAGATACCTAGGCCCTTATAAAATGAGTACCTACTTTGTAACACTATTATCAGTCAATTATATAGAAATGGGTGCAATGAAATATAAACTTTAGCTTTGAAATTTTTATTATTTTGAGTTTACAAAATTCTACAGACAGACTATCACTACATTTATTTATTTAGACTATCTCTACTATTTAGTTAGCCAGTGTCAGAATTACAAACTAGCAGAATACTTCACCACTTTGTGGGCCATTAGGTACTTTGTATAGAAATGTTGGTATTAAAGGTCCTCCAGACAGAAAGCAAAGAATGCTGTCTCTACTGTAAGACTGTGAAAGTACCCTGAGTACCAGCTTCTTCACTGACGATACTAAAATACCAGACAGAAGAGACATCACAAACACTGTGTCTATGTTCTTTGCTTAGAGGTAAAGGACCTGAGACCCAAGTGCACTCCGAGTCTTAAATCCACGTTATAATATGAAGGCTGGAAAACAATGATTTAGGCATTTAGAAGTTTAAAAACTAATAGATTAAGTACGAAGGATATACAAGAACAAAATAAAAAAACAACAACCAAAATCAGCAATTACTGAAACGAAAGGAATGTAACAAAAGTAGTTTTGAGTAGAACAAGACTATACGCTGGGCATGGTGGTCCATGTCTTTAATCCTTTCACTGGGAGGCAGAGGCAGCAGCTCTCTCTGAGTGCAAGGTCAGCCTGATCTACATAGATAGTCCCAGGACAGCCAGGGCTATATAGAGACACCTTGTCTCAAAAACAAAAAGACAAACAACAACAATAAAATCAGGAATAAAAGTGGGGCCATTATTTACTTTATACTCTGGGATAACATCCATATGGTTACTACACATCATCCTTTTTGTGTATATTTATGTGTGCATGTTTACAACTGTGTTGGTGCATGTGTTTGTGCATGTGCTGGTTGAGGTCCAAGGCTGAGGTTGGTAGTCTTGGTTACTCTCCACCTTATTCATTGAGGCGGGGTCTCTCAACTGAGCTGATAATTTACCAACATGGCAATTTTGCAAGCCAGCTTGCTCTAGGCCTCTCTCGTCTCTGCCTTTCAAGGGCTGGAATTACAGGTAAGCTATCATATCTGTTTATACAGGGGTTGGGGATCCCAACTCTGCTTCTCATGTTTGTGTAACAAAATGTTACAATCACTGAGCCATCTCTCTAACTGCATACTATCCTTTTACATAGTGTGTGTGTGTGTGTGTGTGTGTGTGTGTGTGTGTGTGTGTGTGCGCGCGCGCAAGTGCAAGTGTCAGTGTGTGCTGATACATAGTCATGCTTTAAAATGTTTATTTACTCATTCATTCATTTATTAAGAGAGAGGCTCTCACTGGCTTGGAGCTTGCCTTGTAGACTAGGATGGCTGGCCAGGAAGTTCCACTGATCTACCTGTATCTCCAAGTACAGGGTAACAAGCACACACCACTATACAAGTGTTCTTCTGGATTCTAGGGACTTTGCTCAGGTCCTGGCTCTCAGGAGGTGAAGGATTTACTCAGCTGCCCCTCTTGGCTCTCTCACTGGATTTCATTTGTGACTACTTGCTACTAATTTTTGTATCAAGATCTTTTTTTGTACCCCTAGTCATTGAAAAATACTGAACTTTAAAGTTTCCTATCATGCAGGGTTTTTTGATGAAAAGTCGTGTCTGTACTTTTCCTTATTTAAATAGTATTTTTCCTTAATGTGCTATTCAAAACTTTAACATAAAGCAAACGCTTTATTGAATTGTTTTATAATTATTGCTCATAAAAGTCAACTGTCATTTCTATCAGTGTTCCCCTATATGCAATATATATATTTCAACTTCAGTAGCCTTAAATGTTTGACTTGGTTTTCAGCCATCTGATTAGAATGTGCCTTTCCTTTTTCTGTTTATCGTGCCTGAGATGCACTGGGCTATTGGTGATTTCATGTTACTACATCCAGTTCAGGGACTTTTCTGTTACCTCGTCAGGTAAGTTTTCTGTTTTACTCTCCCCTCCTTTGAGACTCTGGCTGCTGATACAGGACGCTGCCTCTTCTCAGGGTGGTCATTCTGGCCTGAGAATTCCTAATTATTGTCCTGTTTTGCTCAGTTCCCTTTTACAATACTTGGAAATATTTATGACAGTTACTTCATAACCACTCCACGATAATCCCGTCATCTCAAGCGCATATTTATGAATCTTCTTGCCGCTTTCTGTGTCCAGTAACTGCCTGCTGAAGGATTAATCTTGTCAAGGCATACTCACTGTCTCCCACATACCCATCTTCTTTATTTCTCAAGTTGTCTCCTAAGAGAAAGAAGCTTCAAAATACTGTAAATGATGAGCTAGGTTCTTTTCCTTTGTCATGTTTTATCCCTCCCTCCTTTCCTCTGGCTGAGCTGGGGTCACTACACAGAGCAGGTTTACTCTCCATCCTCAGTCCTTCTGCGCAGCCTCCCCAGTACCGGGTTACAGGTGTGCACCGCCTCCTCCAGCAGCAAGCTCCCACTCTTCACGGCTTCTGGTCAGCCTTTGCAGGACCGGTGGCTTCCCAAAGGTTGAGCGGACCATTTACAGCACATGCTGCGCAGGCTCCTGTCCAGTCCACAGCACCACTGCAGGCTCAGGTGGCGGAACTCAGCTCACAGACTTCTCGGGGCGGCTGTGTGCCCGGAGCTCTCCCTGTGCTAGGGCTAGTGGGGTAGGAATCCCAGGTGGGACTTTTTGTTTCGTTTTCATCAGATCTCAACCTTCCTTTCGTCCTTTTCTTTCTGTCCTTTGACCTGCTCTGCTAGCTGTTTTTATTCTCTAAGAATTTCTCTCGGAAACTCAGAATTATTTAGCAAAAAAGAACTCAAACCAGCACTTCATTCTTCCAGTGCAGTTCAGTGTTCTTTCCATGACACAGCATTTGTTCCTGGGATCTACTGGGCTCAAACCAACAATAATCTCCACCAGTTTCGGGCTGCTCAACACATGGTGTATGTCTTGTGCCTGCAGTACTTAGCTTCTAGTAGATCCGCTGCCTGCGTTTTCTTTCCAAACCGAAACCCAGTCCACAGCTAAAGCTTAAAATGACTCAGGTTGAGAGATTTCATTTGCTTAAGTTACCCCTGAACCAACACTCCAACCGCACGAAATGAAATTATCCACACGATAACTTGCGAAAGGCAAGAGGCACTAAGGCCCCCTCACAGTCTACGCTCCTTATCTCGCAGGGCCACAGAGCTTGCCCTCCTTGCCCACCTGCTCAGCTTCTGAAGAGGAGCAGAGGCTTGGCCTCCACAGATGCTCTTTCTAACTCGAGTGCCTTGACGTTGATGCTATTGGCCTCGTTCCTCAACCCACAAAATAGCTATTAATTCGTATTTACAAGGTATCAGTCACTTTAAAAATAAATTTTGCAGGGTTTTATCACCTTTTGAAAAAGTTTGATCTTAGGTGTACGTGTGCACCTGAGTATGTGTACCATGTATGTGCAGAGGCCAGAAGAGGGTGCTAAACACTCTAAAATGGAGCTCCAGGTGACTGTAAGCCACCACACAGGTGCTGGGAACAGAACCTGGGTCCTCTGTGAGAGCAGCCAGTCATCTTACCCCCAGACCCCCTTTGCCCTTTACCACCTTTTAAAGAAAGGGGAGCTATGAGCAGGAGGGATGGGAAGGACTGGTGTATAAAGCAGGCTTTTAGGAAAGTATATTTAATTCATGGTAGGAGAGAGATGAGTAATCAGAGCTTAGGGGCTCATGTCCTGATTCGCCTACCTGTGCAGCTGGATGTATTCTCGGGGTCTGTTGAGCAGGTGAAGGAACCGGTCCATAATCTTGTTCTTTCCTACACCCTGCAATTATGTAAACAAACGTCTTATGAGGAAAAGCATTCTACAAGCACCAAGAAGGGAGATTCAAATAGAATGGGTATGCCTCCAGTGCCATGGGAGGCAGGCCCTTGCTGG